>NW_008691778.1:16233-65169 GCF_000695815.1 Acanthisitta chloris | reverse complement strand
GAAGCATTCACAATGAATTGAGTGATATGCAGAAGAATTTGTACTTGTATTTTAGAAATGTATAACTGGAAATATGAGCAATTCCTTGACAGTTAATATTCTACTTAGAAAATATGCTAATAATTTGTACAGTCTCTTTATAAAATCTTACTGGATGTTTCGAGCAGAAATGCATGCAGAATCAAATATTTCTTCTGTTGTATTGCTAACGCAGACTGGCTTACTATCATCATTTTATTCATGATTTTTTATTACTGATTTCTATTTAGATTTTTTATCCCAAAACATTTGAAACATATGGTCAGAGAAATTAAAAAAATAAAACTTTGTAAGTGAATATCAGTATATATCCCCAGCATGGAAATGCCTTCCTTTTGGATATTTATTCTCTAATATATCTAGCCATTATGGATTGATTAAGAATATAATTAAAAGCAACAAGTTAGTCTGCTCTGTATATTCATTAAAAAGGAACATGCAGCTATTCATATATGTTAATTTTGCAGGATTCACGACTCTCTTAAAAATCTCTCTCCCTTACTTATGGAAGAACTACCTGAAACTCTCATCAGAAGAACAAAGACTAAGAGAGCACTCTGACTTAACTGGGAGCAAGTCTACCAAAATCAGTAAAAATTAGCAACCTGCACTCCAATATCTGATGTTTCTTACAGGTCTTAGCCTGAAAACTGTTTCTCAGCAGTCTTACAACTATTCTGATTTTTGTTCAGTTTCAGTACTTAACAGAGAAAGCTGTTTTATTCTGTTTGCTCAAATAAATGATACTCAGAGAAATGTTACTGCAGTAGCAAACACTGTACACTGTCCTGTCCTTAAAACTACCAATTGTGCTGCACCATGGTGTGACCTTCCTTGGTTCTTTAAGCATCAGTTAGCAAACAGCTGTGGTCTCTTCTCTTTGTGGGAAATTAATTTCTTCCCTTTCTCCCCATTGCCTTTTCTTGGGACCCCTGCTATTATCATTCCTATTGTATTGAAACTATTTTCTCCAACTGATTACTGAAGATATTTTTTGTCCAAGGACTTGTTAATTAAAGAATTTATTTTTAAATTTCTCTTTATTGCTCTTAAATCATAGATTCTAGAAAATTACAGAAATCATCCTGTGTTCATTTTCCATCTGAAATCCATCTCTAACTCTTTTAAGATGGGTTATTTTTATACCCTGTCCCTTCATGTCAGTCAAAAGGAAAGGGGAATGTGGTTGGGTTGACACTGGCTAGACACCAGATGCCCACCAGTCTATCAATTTCTTCCTCAGCTGCACACATGGGAGAGAAAATAAGACAAGAGCCTCATGGATTGAGATAAGGACCAATTACTGTCACAGACAAAACAGTGCAACTCAAGGAAAATCAATTTAATTTATTGTCAGTCAAATCAGAGTAGAGTAATGGGACAATAAAAAATAATATTTCAAACAATTTCCTCCCACCCCTTCCCCCAACCCTCCCTTCTTCCCGGGCTCAACTTCACTCAAAAATTTATACACCTCCTCCCCTGCAGTGGCACAGGGGGACTGAGAATGGGGGTTGAGGTCAGCTCATGACTCATCGACTCCTTCCTCCTCACACTCTCTCCCTGCTCCAGTGTGTGGTCCCTCCCATGGGAGAGTCTTCCATTAACTTCTCCAATATGGGTCCTTCCCACAGGCTGCAGTTCTTCACAAACTTCTCCAGTGTGGGTCTATTCCATGGGGGGCAGTCCTTCAGGAACAGACTGTTTCAGCATGGGTCCTCCACAGGGTCACAAATCCTGCCAGCAAATGTGCCCCAGCATGGGCTTCTCTCCTAACGGATTCACAGCTTCTGCCAGGAGCCTGTTCCAGCAGGCTCCTCTTCTTAAATATGATATCCCAGAGGCACTAGCACCATCACTGATGGACTCAGCCTTGGCCAGCAGTAGATCCATCTTGGACTCAGGTGTCATTGGCTCCAATCTATGGTGACGCAGGAGAAGCTTTTAGCAGCTTCTCACAGAAGCTACAACCTACAACCCTCTCACTATCAAAACTGTGACATGCAAACCTGATAGAGAGAAATAAAGTAACCATGAAATACACACACCTCTCTCCTGCTTACAATAGCCCACACTGAAATAAATAGTCCTCTTCCTGCTCTCCTCACTTAGGTGCACAGAAAGCCTTCTAAAAAGAACCAGAAAGCAAGTACGACTGTAACAATAGTTTCACAGATAGTTCTCTTTTAACAAGGTGTTCAAAGCCAGGCTGGATGAGGCCTTGAGCATCCTGGTCTAGTGGGGAGGTGTCCCTGCCCATGGCAGGATGGGTTGTGACTAAATGATCTATAAGGTCCATTCCAACCCCTTAAAATTATGTGATTCTATGATAAAATCAGGAAATTAGTTGTGTCTATAAAAAGACAACATATAAGAAAGTAGACATCAGGCAATATCAGTAACAATCAGTAAATACTGATTACAGTAATGTAATCAATATTCAGTTCAAATATCTGAACAACTAAATTTGCTTTTTTTATCCAGGTGTTACATTACACTGCTTGCATCCAGCTGGGTATGTTAGAGGTGGGATTTTTTTGTTTCTTTCCCTTCTGTTGATATATAACTATTGTTCTATCTTAGTATCTACTGAAAAAAAACATGTTATTGATTTTGGAGGTACTGGGAAATCCCAGGCATTCCTCAGACTTCATTGGAAGTGACTGAACAATGGTTGGTTTTGCCAGGAAACAAATGTTTGGTGTGTTAAATCTGATCTCTAATAATCTAAAGAAGGATTAACTAAACTTTTTCTAAATATGCAATATGGTAGTGCTTCTTTTGTCTTAGGAAAGCATTGTAGACCAGTTAGTATTAAGTAGAAATAATTTTTTCCAAAGTAATTTTGAAAAGCTATGCCATATTAGGTAGCACTGTTTCAAAAATATCTGAAATCTAAGTATTGCAGTAAATATTTTTGTCACAAGAACATGCAGAACATGTAGAAAAAGTAACTTTCCAAGATTAATGAATTAATTTTAATATTTTTTTAAAAAAATAACATTTGTGCAATCAAATTTTGAAATTTCATGGATGATGCCAAGCATAGATCACTCTTCCTACTCTGGAAGGTCATCTGCTACTGGCAGTACATGTAAATGTAGTAACTTAGGAAGGATAGACATAAAGCTTCTCCCCCTTTGTCTGCAGAATTGCTCCAGCCTGTTACAAGAAGAGACTGCACTTTTTTCTGTCAAAGACTTTGCTTTTTTTTGTTCCTTTCCACAGCTGAGTGTTATACAATCACTTAAGTCTTAAAGGTTATGGTTAAGGCTTTGTTTTTGTACACATATTTATAGAACTAGTAGGGTAACATACCACATCAGTAAAACAAACACTATGCCTTTCTGGCTGCTGTCACAATTGCCACATTATGGTGTAACACCTGGTTTTGAAAACAAATCTCTTGACAGGAAGAATAACTTGACGTAGAATCTAGCGCAGAAGCTGTATGATCTTTGGACTTTTTGTGGTATATCACAATTGTAGAATATGTTGGCAAGAAAGCTCCATTGTGGCTTACAAGCTTCCGAATTATCTGTCATGTTTCTGACCTTCAAACATAATTCTTGTCATGCTTCAAATATAGACAGTCCCATTTAGGACCATGAAAATACATGGAGTTCAGCTAGTATTTTGTATCTGCATTGTTTCTTGCAAACTTAGCAAGCTTTAATCTATATCATATATTGATGAAGTAAACTGATAGATTCCATTATAATCTGGTCTGAATAATCCATGTAGCTGAGGAAAAAGAAAATGAGGCCTATTTAGTAATCTTAATACTGTTGGATACAGCTCTGTCTGACACAGCTGGGAAATGTTCACAAAGAGTTATTATTGCCAAGGGCTGAGTATTCCTTTAGTGATAAACTGAACATGAGTTCTTGTTTTTAAGTTCTTTGTTAAGTCCATGAGGCTGTACTGTCTCTAAATGATGGATCATGCAAGGAAAATATTGTGAAGACATTCAAGTAGGAATAGAATTAAGATGATTGCTTTCTGTTTCTCAGGAGGGACTAGAGACAATGCAATGTGCAGACAGCCCACACAGAGACTTCAGTGCCATCATGATAGGTGTCATATCAAACTCAGCAAATTAGGATATTAATAAAATAAACAAAAATCACTCATGTAAAATCTAATCCTAAATCAGCAGCACAATTCTGGAAGTCCTTTCCGTGGTAACAGTCAAACACTGAGTGAGCTGAACTGTAGCTTATATTCTGTGTCTTGCTGGCACACATAAGCCTGCTGAAAAACTGGAGAAAGAACCAGGGGGTCTAAAGGCATCTTTATGATGTTTCTTAATTGATGGAAGTAGAGCAGTGTAAAGCCAAACTGCCCTTACTATGTTAGCTAATTCTTTCTCTTCGCATGCCCATACTTGGGAGAAATGCAATTGAGCTTCTTCAGGCAAAAGGTTAGAATTTGACACTCCTTGCTGTTCAAAAATAAAAAGTAAAAATAGAAGAGAAAAAAAAAAAGATTTATTATGTTTTGAATCTGCTACTGGGTGTATTATTGCTGTGTTGTTTTTTCTTTCCAATCAAAGTCCAACAGATTTTTATTTTTGTGTGGCTTACCACAAAAATATTACTTTTTATTTTCTTTACTGAGCGGGAACACAAAAGTGATTCAATTTTAGAAACTTTTTGGTTAAAAATAGATATGTCCCAATGCTTTCTCTCTTCACGGTATGTGAAATCTGCTCAAAGTATAATATTTTTGCCTACTGTTACCTAGATTAAATTTCCCAGGGCAGACAGAATGCTGGAAGCCAGAAAATGAGTATCCTCCTGCTGCTTCATAAACAATATCACACCTAGCTGGGAAAGACAAACCTTCATAGGAATCTTGCTTTTAATGGTGTGTCCTTATTTCCCCTGTTATTTTGCTGTCAGTACTATTACTGAAAAGTTACATGGACTATTAGAGTGACCATGTTATAATGCATAGTGTGTATGCATAAGAATATGGTTAAGCAAATCATCACGAGGAGGGAGAAAAAATTAATATGAGGGGGAAAAGAAAAAAGAAGGGTTATCTTTGGGAACAAATCAAGCAGCTATCCCTAAAATAAACATTGCCTGGATTTAGGGAGAAAGCAATGTAGGTTTCTGTCTCAAACCCCTCTCTTTCAAAATTCTAACCAAAACTGCAGTTTCTGATTTTTAGGCCAGTACCACAACTGTTTTGACTCAGTCAGAAGACAGCTTGAAAAAAGGAGTTGGGATTGATTCCATCTTTTGTGTTGGTGCCCAAAGGATTTGTCTAACCCCAAAGATATCTTACAGGGAAACATAGTCTGTCACCCAAAGTGGACATTTCTTTGTGCACAGTGACACTGGAGATGTGGTAGGAAACTACCTTCACATCTCTGCCATGTTGACTTGCTCCTGAATGAAAACATCCAGCCTAGTACAGTGCACATTGCTAACACCACTGTATTAGCTGCTGGCATTTCCACAATAATCCTTGTGTCTAAAAATAATTGTCTTTGGATTCTCTGAATAGTAGCTACCATATTCAGTGGTTAATGTAGTCAAACTATCAAATAGACAAAGATTTGAAAAAATTAAGACTGTGAATGATTTCTGAAACAAATACTTTATGCATTTACTGAACATGAATTTATTAATGCCCTTGCCATACCTAACTGACGAAAAGATTGTAAAATTAAGGGGACTATTGTGAATATAATTTTCCAGTGGAAAAAAACCCCAAATTACTACCCTGAATAATCCTCATTTGAGTTGCAGCATTTAGTTTAGAAATAAGCAAACAAAGAGACATTTACAGTAAAATTAAATCTGCTAGAACCTTAGGTAATCCACTAGGCATTTATCTCATTGCTTAATAAGAAGAGAATCTTAATTCTTATCTAAATTTTCTAACCGTTTCAAGTAACTGAATAGGTAGCCTCTATCAATAATTCATGATAGATAGTGTCATTATTGAACATATTTATACCTGAAGGACCTCCAGTCACAATTTTACTCAAATAATCACACTCTATGTCCTAGTACCTCTGACAGGATATCACAGTATTCCTCACAGTCTCTCTCCATTTTTGTCTGGCATTTATATTTTCCCTATTCTTTAATTCTCTTATGACATTTTTGGGGGGTGGGGGAGTGCCACAGGATTTTGCAATTTATCTAGAGTTATGCATATACATAGTCCAGAAATCCATAGAGCCTTCTTTTAGATATAATTTGAAATTTTTAAATACACAAGCGTAAAACTGAACACTCTGCAGATTACCCTCAAACAGCCAGCATGACAAACTGTACTAAAGCCAGGAATAATAGACTTTTGCAATCATTATGTCACATTGTGAGAGCCTTCCTATCCCTTTAGGGCTAAGGAAAGAATACAGGGCTTGCAAGGCAGTAAGGCACTATGCAGTCATTCTCAGTTCTTTCTCTAATTCAGACAGCTTCAGAACAAGGCACAGCAGCCTTAACCAAAGAACTTACCTGTTTATCCTAGTTAAAACCTGAACATGAAGCAAGGAAAAATAGGCTCAGGGAGCTAATTCAGTTCATGCAAAGAGAGGATCAACATTGCCTTCCTCAATTTCAGATGGAAGGGTAAACTCAGAGCTGGATGACAGGGATGAGGGTAGCGTCACATTAACTAACAGCTGATTGAGTTTTAATATATCAGACTGGGATCAACCATGTGCTAACAATTTCTAATTATATATCGGATAAAATTTTGATGGTATTTATAAAACTATTAAAGAAGATTAAAACTAAAAGCACCTTATGTCTGGTCTATAAAACTTTGATACTAATAATGAACATCATATGGAGAAATTCCAGAGTTTCATATAAACTTTGTTTGTTTGGATGCTGATAGGACATGGCAGAAAAGTAGAATAAATGGTATTGGTCATGACACCTATATCAACAGATTCCTAGAACCAAAATATTAAACTAAAAGTAGTTTTGAACTGACTCAGAGCTTGACTTTGCTAGAGCTGTTCTAATGAAAAATTAATCACTTACTGGTATGACTATTTTACAGCACAGGAGTTGATTTGTGAAATTCAAGCAATTCCATCCCCCTAATGCCTTATCAGGATTCTTGTTTTCTCAGTAAGGACAGAACTTCTGTCATTTTCTGGGAAGAAGTACATTAGGTAGCTCCATGTTTTATCATTCAGTCAATCCTGGGATATGTTCTATTAAGCCTAATGTTGCATGTGGCTAGGATTCAGTCCAAAGCTTCTGCTAGTGTTTCATTTAACTGTGTCTGTTCTCTTTCTCAGTCCTTTGCACCATGCAAGCATAAGCACATCTTCTTCATGGCTTAAAAAAACTCACACTGGCTTATTTCTCAGTTACTACAGTTGGGCAGCATCATCTTGACTGCAATAGAGTCTTCTGTTTATGTGGGGGGAATGAGATGCAAGTTCATTTTTGACTGGATGACAATCAGCCAAAATGGCATAATTTTGAGAAACTTTCTGCAGGCTCCAAAATGGCATTCAACTGAATAAACTCTTTTTGCTACTATGCCATGACAGATATTATTGTTTAATGCAACTGCAGGAGAGCACAGCTGTTCTGCATTTGACTGAAAACTTTTTCCAGAAAGTCAGAGAAAGTTTTGTACTGAGCTGAATTCCAGTCTTAATAAACAAGTTAAATAAAACCTCTTAGAAGCTCCTTCATATCTTGATACACTCTCATTTGTCTCCAAATATTTCACTTGCCTTGCTTCTCTCAATTTAAAACAATAACAAAATTATGTTCCTGTCTATTTGGGCTGCCAGTGCTTGGAATTGTTCAACAGTCATAGAAAGCATATTACCTATGATGTCTGAGATAGTGGCAACTGAAAAAAAACCAATGTTTTTTGTCTAGTTATTGCTTATTGGGAGATTCGACATATGAAAAATTCATTGCTGGAAAACATTACTGTGGGTCAGCTGTTCTGCTTGTTTGTGCAGTCTTCTGCAGTAAATGTGAAAGACTTTAGTAGACAAGAAATAGATAATAGCATATTTATGCTTCAGTGTCACATGGAGAAATAGTATGGGGATTCCTGCCATGCCTTATCTGCTCCAGTGTGGCTTATTTCTGTTTCAAAGGACGGAGGTAACAAGTCTTCCAAAATTTTGGCCATTAGTCTTTCATTTTTGCACAATGCAAAAGAGTTATTGCACAACAAAGTTTCTGGCATGTGCACTCCATTGACTTATGTAAATGCACTTAGAATATTTCCTTCTTTCACAAACCAAGTTGCCATTAAGTATGTTTGTGTTGGAGATGATAGCCTCAATAACCCTTGCTTAGCTGAACGAGATATTTCATTGAAAAAGAAATATTTTCTAGACTTGATGGGGATGTCTACTCTGTAGGAAAACTCAGCATTTCATGGCTTGATTTCAATTTCTATCAGAGCAAGTAACAGAAATACAATTTTTCTTTTTGTTTGCAATGAAACATTTCAAAATAGGTATGCAGAAATAGCCACATCTTGTCATGCTATTTGTTTTTAAATTGAAATGGCCTATCTCAATATTAACAATTGAAAATATTTTGATTTGATTTAATGAACTGACCAGAAATATTTATTTTCATTTTCACACTGAAGTGTGCTATTCTGGCATTGTAATTTATCTCCTGGATACACAACTTACCTCTCAAGAATGGGAGCATTCTTATTCTACACTCAGGTGGCTTCCCAGATGAAGTTTCCCACGAAGGATTAAATCACTTAGTTGAATGACTGCACTGTATTATGTGGAGACTTGGCCATGTTTCATATGTGTGAAACAGGCATGTGTCAAGATATGTTGAAGTTAAATGTAGAATTTTAAGCTTCTCTTCTTATTTTGATCTTTTTTTCTTTGTTTGTTTAGTGGTTTTTTGTCTGTAAATTCAAAGCTATTTTCAAAGTGCTTTCTTCCTTCCTTCCTTCCTTCCTTCCTTCCTTCCTTCCTTCCTTCCTTCCTTCCTTCCTTCCTTCCTTCCTTCCTTCCTTCCTTTGCAATGTATTGATGATGAATATAACTGTTTGGATGTCTTTGTTGCTAGATGCTTGAGTTATTAAAGCTCTCACTGATTCTGTAATAACGTATCTGTAACAATATATCATGACAATTGTTTCAACATTAATTGCTAGCATGGCATTGTCTTCTATGACCTGTTGTCATGGTTTAACCCCAACCAGCAGCAACCAAGTACCACACAGCCACTCACACTTCCCCATCAGCAGGACTGGAGAGATAATTGGAAAGTAAAAGCTAGAAAACTAATGGGTTGAAATAAAGACAGTTTAATAGGGAAAGCAAAAGACATACACAAACACACACACACACGCAAGCAAAGCAAACCCAGGAATTTATTCACTGCTTCCCATAGGCAGACAGGTGTCCAGCCATCCCCAGGAGAGCAGGGCCCCATCACCTCTAATGGCTACTTGGGAAGACAAATGCCATCACTACAAACACGCCTCCATTCCTCTTTCCTCCACTTTATATTCTGAGTGTGATGTCATATGGTATGGAATATCTCTTTGGACAGTTTGAGCCATCTGTCCTAGCTGTGTCTCTTCCCAGCTTCCCATGCACTCCCAACTTCTTTGTCAGCTTGGCAGTATGAAAAGCAGCAAAGGCCTTGGCTCTGTGTAAGCTCTACTCAGCAATAACAAAAACTTCTCTATGTTGTCAACCCTATGTGCAGCATAAATACAAAATGTAGCCCCATACTAGGCACTGTGAAGAAAATTAACTCTAGCCTAGCCAAAACCAGCACACCGGTCCAGATATCCTGTTCCCTCAATGCCACAGCATACTTCAGTATAACTGCATTCAGTGCTGTCGCCTGTTAACAAGGGCTATGATGGAAGAAATAGCAGTCTTTCCACAGGTCTTGAGACTCACTTTTGTCAGTCTATAGCCCTCTGACTAGGTTGTCCACAGCCTTGCACTTGGATTTCACAGTATCTAGTAGTCATTTTACTTCTCTGCTACTCTACTTTTCTTCCTGCAGTCATGATGGTTGCATATAATGTGACATTCAAAATTGCTAAAATATTGCCTGTTGCTTAGACTTACAGTCATAATATAATATTTAAGTGCAACACTGTAATAACCATTACATTTCTTAGATTCCGCCATGGACATTTGTAATACAGAAATATACATGTGTATTTTGAATATAAAAACCACACAGAGGCAGAATGTTTTACAACATGTATTTGAGGTAGTTTAGAATTACTGCTAAAATGTTCCAGCATGTGGAGAAAGGCAGAATGTCTAACTTCAAACAACACTTATGAATAAAGTCATACAAAACTTGATTACATTGACTGAGGAAAATCTTAGCCATGCTCTCCCATGGGCTTGTCACAATGGAAATGTGATTAAATATGACCAGCAGTGTCACTATGTGACAGTGTATTAGAGAACTAAGTAACTAAGGTCCACGACTTCAAGAATTAGCTCTGTGACACAATTATGGGTTTTTAAGACTGTCAGCTGCACGGTATGTCAAAGAAGCATTATTATTTTACTGTTAAACAATTCAATGAATAGACTTCT
Source organism: Acanthisitta chloris (assembly GCF_000695815.1). Lineage (NCBI taxonomy): Eukaryota > Metazoa > Chordata > Aves > Passeriformes > Acanthisittidae > Acanthisitta > Acanthisitta chloris. The sequence goes on along the minus strand of NW_008691778.1, from coordinate 54,569 downwards.
ATGCAGAAGCATACAGCTAAAGACATGTTGGTCCAATGGCTAAACCCTTTTTTACCTTTAATTCTTTGGTAACTAATATCACATTAGGTTATTTCCTGTGCTTCTTTCTTTGGTTCAAAAAAGCCACTGGGTATTTTCATTGTTGATGTAAAATATACTGATTAGTTAGTAAATCTGCCATCTCAAGTATATACCACTGAAGGAAAGAGTATAGTGATGAGTGGTTGGAGAAACTGCCTACAAACAAGTTTTAAAACACAAACAAAGCCTTATCCAACTACTGAGGCCAATGGAAAACTTAAGCAAAAGTCAAAGCTCAATTCAGCTGTCACCAGAGGAGGAAATGCTCTTTCAAACTGCTGGTTTAAGAATCAGATGGAGAATTTATCTGAACTTTGTTTTTCTTATTAAGTCAAGAGCCTAAAAATATCAGGGCACTGTCACAAATAGAGCTGGCCAGTCTATTTTTAAGGAAAATTTATTTAACAAAATCTTTGTACAGTGTGATTGACCCTTTAAGTTCAGTGAACACTCTGCTGCCTTTGGCAGAATCTCAGGAAGGGAAGGAGAACCTAGGAGATCATAGAAATGTCTGGAGCTCCCAGAAGCACTCTTTCAGATCTAGTGATCAGTAGAAGAGAAATTATTGAGAAGGGCTATTTTAGAGCTTAGTTTGGGAAACCTGTGAGCAAGAACTGAAAAGCTGATGGAAAAAGCAGTGTAAAGGACCTCTGAGATGGAGAAATGTATTACAAAAAGAAGACACTGAAGAAAACTTGCTAAAAGTGTGATGAGTCAGTGAAATCCTGGGAATAGAAAATATGATCGTCAATGTTTTCAATGGGTGACATGTAAAACGGAAAATGAATAAAAACACAAACGGATGGCTGGTTGCAAGAACCTAAAAAGCTTCTCCCCAGGAAGGGCTCTGCAGGTCCTCAGTTGGCTTTGTGTACTTATAAAAAGTGCACTGGCTGCAAGGATAGTGTTTATACAGGACTGTCACTTCATGCTTCTCTTGATGATCTGTGCCTGGTAGTCAGCCTTCTCTCAGGCACCTTCCTTAACTTGTAGCAGCTAAGCTGGACAAGGATCCTGTTTGTGAGTTGCCTTTGGTGGCTGCCATTGGGACCATGTCTACTTCCTGGCCAGACAACTAGCTGCACACACTGCCCTGATCCAAGGTATGGCAACCTAACCTCTGAGCAGGCCACCTGCACACAGTCTTTGCAGCACATCTACTGCTGGGACTGTGTGTTCCCAGCTGTACTGAAGCCTGCTCTGCAGGTGCAGGGCAGCTCCAGCTGGAGGCCCCAGTGGCCCCTGTTGTCATTCCTGGCCTTTGTATGATTCCTGTGCAGGCCAAATGCAAACTGTGCTCTTTTGTCAATTGTGTGATGCTAAAAATGTGTGTGAGTGGTCCCAGAATGGCTTGCTGATGCTTCATTGCCACTTCAAAAACTGCTATTTGTAACTCTGTATGTTGGAACAGGATCGACGCAGGTTTTTATTGGTTCGTTGGCTGTGGAAATGACAGGGTAGCCATGCTTAGAAGATGTTGAACATTTCTTGTGAATATATGTGAGTAACAGCTATGTTTTCTATGAACTTCCTTCTGGCCAAACCTTTTATAACATGCATGCTTGGGACCATTTGACTAGCTAATCTGCTCTTATAGATAATATAAGCAAAAGACTTAGATGCTTCATTGATATATACAATGAAGCTGAGGAGCTTCATTGATATATACAAAGATTTGTATAAGTTTTTTTCATCATAAATGTGAGATGATTCTCTTAAAACACCACACTGGCAATTTATGTCGCATTTTATGTTACACCTTGAAAGCAGATTATGAAAAAAAAAGTCCAGGCTCTCTGTGAGATTTTGGAGCATGATTAATGAGTTCTTTAAATTCTGAGATCACATTTTAATGCAAAAAAACCAAGCCAGCACCAAAAAGAAAAACAAACAAAGAAAAACAACTCAAGAAGACTGTCAGTGGGAAGTATGTCTATTTAATTTATGTAGTGCTTATTTACATGTCCCCAGAAAACTGTATTTCTTTTACCAAAAACAGAGAGGGAGGGAAAAAACCCAAGGTCATCATCAAACTAAAAAGTAAAGACTGCTCCAGAAAAAATATTATTTCTGAAGAATAGTAGAGTTGACATAATACTGCAATATTTTTTATAAGTTTGAATGTGATGATATTTAGATCATAGACAGACTAGCTTGCAAGTTGTTGGGCTCTGCATTTGAATGTCCTCTGGAATGAAGGACAGCAGTATCCAGCGGTGTGCAGTTAAGACACATTCTTTAACCACTTCAGTACAAAATGCAGAATCTGAGCTGCCAAAGATGCCTCTGCCTACTATCTACATTCTATGAGCTATCTGTGTTCACAGAGACAAGATAAGGAATGCTTTCCAGTCCTGCCCTGCTGAGAGGGTGATAACCTCTGTCAGCAGAACAGAATAGGTAGCTGGGGAATCAGCTACATTTGTCAGGCATAGTCTGATATCCAGCTGTGTCTGATAATGCTTTTAAAATGCTGTGGACTGTTTTTGCATCTGAACACCTTTTCATATCCAAAAATCTTTTCACATACTTAAATTCATTGAATTTGTTCCTTTTTATAATGGAATTCAAACTATGGATTTGTGAGAGGCTCTCACAGGTCCCTCAAAATCTGAAATAATGGTGGATTCAAATCCTATTTTGTTTAGGAACTTCTGTTCATAAAATGAACAATGTGGTCTATAATTTGTATTGTAAGGCTAGCCCATTGCTCAAACGAATAAAAAAACTCCACTCTAGAAAATCTCAGAGAACATGGAGGAAAACATTTGTAATTTAAAATTTGGAGTTTTCTATCACATAATCAAAGTTGCTTTCCTGCTTACAATCCTTTGACATTTTCACCTTGGAAATACCTTGGGCTTGTATGTCAGTTGCATAGCCAGGGTACTGCTGCTCCATGCCCAACATCAGGAACCTGTTGCTGGCCTTTTTTCTTCCTCACAGTGAGGGGTTGAATTTTTACCATGGCCTTCCCTACTGGGTAACTTTATATTACTCTTTAGCATCACTGCCCCATGACCCTCAACCCTGGAAGTAATGTTGTCCTAGTCATGGTCCTAGAAATCTCAGTCTTTTGTTATCACCTTTGCCATCTTCCAGTGTCTTCACCTTCGATCTGAAAGGAAAGTAACTCGTCACTGTAATCCAGTGCCAGTCCCTAGGACCTCTGAACTCCTTGTGTACTGGCCTTTTACAGCATATAAATGCAAAACATACTGAACATGTACTTTCTGTGTAAGAACATTATTTCAGATGACTGTCTGGCAAATAAAATGTTTCTGGATTGGAAAAAACAGACTAGCTTGCAAATGTTGCCAAAAGCACTGAATCTTTTTTTGAGGGCAGACACTTTGAATGCTTCAGCTGGCAGAAAATCACTGAGGGATATTTTTTCAAAATATAGTGTCCCTTTGAAAATGCTCAGTTCTTTAGAAGAATGTAAAGTTTATTCACACAATACTGGAACTCAGCCGCCTTGACACTGCTAGAGTAGGAGTTGTTCTTGCAAATCAAAATTGTACTTTGTATTTTAATGCTGCTAATAAAATGGTCTGAGGGAAAATCTTGCATTTGAGTAAGAGTTTATTTTTAGGTAACTCAGTAGCTGAAAATAGAATTTCCTATACATAGGAGCCATGTTTTGTCTCTGGTGTGGATGTTTATCTGGGCAGGCTTGGATGTGACTACTGGTGATGGATGAATTATCAGTTCTGCACTCATGGCAAGCCACACTCGCATTGCCCTGGAAACTTAATGATGAGCTGCTGAAATGCTGAACTGAGTCTTAGACACAGCCTCAGACCAAATAGATATCTGTCTGTGTTGTGGGCACCAATTCCATAGGCATTCTCCAAATTGCTTTTGAAATGTGGCCTCCTTGCTGGCTGCTAGCTCTTGAGGGTTTTAGAAATGTTTTTGAATGAATTATACAAAAGTATGCCCTTTCTCTGTTCCATATTTCTGTCCATGTGTTTGCTCTCATCACACACCTCTGTGAGAAAAGATCAAATAGTCTGAGGAAGAGGAGAGGCAATATAGGCTTTTGGATTTGTGGAGGGGAACTGTAAGGATCATGTTAAGTACTGTCTGCCTGGTTCTGATGAGCTGACCTATAAATTATCAGTACACAATTTCATAACATGAGCTATAAAAATAAGTACTGAGAAATGAATAGATCAGAGAATGAGAGTGAGTTCATTCTGTTATGATTTCAAAACCAGAATAGTTTCCCCCTTTCCTCTTCTCCCCCCAGAAGCAGAAATGGAATTATGTCATTTTACCTAGTCAGACTTTCCATAATTCATTTGTAGATTCAGAAGTTCAAGTGTGGTTTATCCCTCTTTATTTTAACCTGTTCTATCTTTTTCTAATTTATTGAAGAATAGCCATTCACAATATATTAGATTCTAGATATTTTTCTTAATTATAGGAAAAAGGATTTTTTTTTGTACATGCCTTTGAAAGAGACTCCATTGAGAGTTTTCCAGACTGTAGTCTAACTACAGAGAAGATACAGAACGTCCATATTAATATCAGTGCTGCTGTATTGGTATGAATGGTTTTGCACAGTCTGGAAGGACTCACTACTCAGAAAGTAGTTTTGTTTTTTGTAACTCACCATTAACCAATTAGCAACAAAGGTGTTAATTAATAAAAAAACCCCAACCCTCTCATACATCTATGGTGCTTAAAAACTTTAAAACAAGAAAAGATTGCTGATTTCTTAAATGGAAACCCAAAGATTCTTAAATGCTGAGATCCATAGAATAGGGTAATAGTTTGTTCCAGATACCAAAATAAGTGAATTAAGATCCTCAGACACATTCAGAGCACTGAAAATATATAGTACTCAAGTCAGTGTAGCCTTCGAAAATGAACAGTGAGGCAACATAAAACATACTTCTATGGTATTCAGATACAGATAAAGCAAAACAGTGCAGTAGTAGAGGCCCCTAAGCTGGCATCCACATGGAGTGCTATGGCTCAGGCAGCACAGCTCATGGAGCAGCACAACTGGGTAATACGTAATCTGTGTGGATGCAGTTGTAGTGATTCTGCTTTTCAAGCCACTGCACATGGCAGTAGCTGAGAATTTGAAGTGCATATTTTAGACAAGATATAGGAGGTTGAATCCCTTATTTTGGAGTATTTAGAACTTCAGTAGGCAAGCCCAGAAGAGATGAAGATGTATCATTGCCTAGAAAAGTTATTCTGAATCATCTCAATTGAAAATAATATCAATGATGTCTAATAACTCTGATATTTAAATGTTATTTTGCATTAGGTCCTACTACATATTAAATGATTTTTTTCAAAAACTGGTGACTATCTGGAAATATAAATCTCAGTACCAAGAGAGAGACCCATCCCAATGCATCTCCAGGTAACTCCTAGGACAGTTCAGTTATACCAAGTCATGATCTCATCTTGCAATGCTTGCTTCTGTTCTTGAGAACAGTTTTCTAAAACCATATTCAAGTCAGAAACTTACTCCAGTAGAAATTCATGATTTCCCTGTTACCAATGAGTGCCATAAAATCTGAGCTAGAGAGTTATGTTTTCTCTGGCTTAGTCTTTATGTTCCCATGATTCCTGACTGTACAGTCTGAGCACTCAGGCTCAAATGGGACTGTCTGGGTCAGATGATTTGGGTCAGATGCTTCAGGTCAGGCCCACTATTGTCTCAGATGACATAGGTAATCTAAAAGCATCCATAAAATTTTTAGCATAGTATTTTGGAAAACAGGGTTGATTCCTCAGCATATTTTCCAATGGCACTGTGCAATTCCTACTTGGGAAAACAGGACACTGGACAAGGCCAGCCTTGAATAATTAGAAAGAAAATGTTCAACAGTCTGACAGAAATCCTAGATAGGATCTAGACTAGGAAGAAATTCCTAGAGGACACAATCTTGTTTAGTAAATAAATTTCCAATATGAAACAGATTTTTAGGAAAGGTCAAAGGTACTTCAGATATCATTCTATGACACCTGCCCTCACTTGACCTTTTGATTGCGCATTATTTATCTAGCATGAATTTGAATGTGGTAGAAGGACATGTAGTGAGAGTTTTAGTCCCAGTCAGTCATGTATGACATGTGAAAGGATTATTGTCATAAACATGCTTCAACCACATTTTAAAAAAATCTAATTGCAGAGCTGAAATTCTGCAGTTTCCAATAGATATATAATATTACGTATGTACCTGTACTAAAAACTTGCAAAATTGTCGAGGAAATTTCAGCAACTGCAAATGAATTAAAACACTAGAAACAGAAATAGTAACTGGATCTATGAGGAACAGAACCATCACACTGAGAATCTTAGAGGAATTACAGACTATTTGTTTCTGAGGGCCTCAGTATGCAAGATCTATACTTGGGTACATGCTCAGCAATGTGAATATATTCCCTTTTAATAGTTTTAAACATTTCTGTGGTCTAGATTCAACTTTTGATGAAGCTGATGTTACTTAAATAAGACCTATGATTACATGTAGTGAACAAAACTTGTGATAATTCACTGATGGTAATTGAAGAGATGAAGTATCGAGGGGGCTAAAAGAGAAACCTAACCTTAGACATGAGATCTGATCTGGATACGTAAAGTCATTTCTGTGAAGCAAGTTGGTAATTTTTGAGATTGTCTTGAAACATATTCATCACTGGAATGGAACAGTGATCCTATCTGAGTACAGATGCTCTCCTTCCCTCATGATACTCCCCCAATCTGACTAACATACTTGCCTTACTAAGAAAGTGTCATGCCTATTATAAAGTCCAATTTTGACCTTGCATTAGTCTTTGCTCCTTATACTCTCAGTGGGAGAATTCTGAATTGTTGCTGTCCACAAATACAGCTTTTACCATCTAAGAATTCTTACACATTTCTGAAGAATTTTATGTGAAGAAATGCAAGAGATCCATAATACATTGTATCAAGAAATTCAGTTACTTTCTAGAAAGAAGGAAAACTAGCCCCAAACCTCAGAGTTAAATGTGAAGGTGTTTTTGAGCATCACTTTTATTATTTGTCTCTTTCCAGTTGTCTTGGACCTGCTTGCACTAGGAAGAGTGAATTTGTCACTAGTCCACTAGTATTTGCCCATATTTCTTCCTATGTGTGAAACTAGCTGCTTCTGTCCACCCTCACTGCTGAGAATCTTTTGACTATACGCTCTCGCATACCAAAATGGAAAGGTTACGTTCCCTCCTCATACAACACTTGTTTAATTATGGTGGCAACATATTCTCAAGGAAAACATAGAGACAGGAGAGACCACTTGTTTCCGTATCTTCCTGTGATTATTCTGGTGTTTGCAGGAAATCAGCCAAAATCAAACCATCCTAATGCAAAACCAGAACCATGCTAAACTATTAAGTTTATGCATTCTAATAAGTCCTGTGCAGACCCAATCATTTATTTAATTTATTTTTATAAGTTGAACCTGAAATATATATTGGATTTGGAAAAACTGCTATTCTGTTGAAGTGTTAAGGCAGTCTGAGGAGTGCTGGTATATGCTGTCTGCCTGTGCATGGTGGATTCTGGGAGGCTGGAGCAGTATATAAGAACAGCTCCTGAAAGAGCAGCTAGCAGGGACTGCGAAGTGTACAGGATCTCTGGAAAAGGGGTGAGGACCTGAATTGCTCTGCCACTTTGAATGGGTAAGGCAACCTTTCAGCTCCATTTCAGCAATAACACTTGACTTAAAGCATGTGAATGCCTTGCTAAAATCAGGAAGACCATGAATGAGAGAGAAAATAAGCTCATACTTAAGTGCTTTGCCAGACTGGCCCTTAGAGGTAGGCTGTTCTCATGGAGCTGCAGAATGTGCAAATTGAATGCTCCTCCATTTTCAAACCACTAAGATTTCTACCATACGTGCAGAACTTTAGATACTGAAAAACATAAATAGCAAAAGCACTTTTGAAAATCTACACAAAATTTCCAAGGAAAAAATGCAAAATCTGTGAGAAAAAATATTAAGCTCAGATATCTTGAGCTAACAGCCTTAGCTAACAACTAGTGAAAAGGCTGACTGTTTTAGAGGTTATTATCTAACACTAACTTCAGGTATGTGTTTGGTCTTGATAGAATTTGCAAACATGCTTTTATTTTGTATTTATAATGGTTTTTGCACTTGTATTCTGTCACTAAAGTTTTAAAAAACAGATCTTGGAAAAGGCATATAATCTTGAATAATTATTTGGGTAATTGATTGAGACTCATTTAAATTTCATAACATCCTGTTCTTCCTGGAAGCACACTTCCTGTAACAAAGGACACCTCTGTTTGGGTTTATATGTACCAATTTGATACAACCTTTCTTTGGTATGAGTAGATATTACTGGTACTGCACACTCTCAGGTGTGTTTGTATGCACTTCAGTCCAGAGCAGTCAGCCCTGTTAATTTTGGTTTGGCTTTTTTTAATCATCACAGTATGCAGAATCCTTGCTAAATTAAAATCCTGTATATCACTTTGCACCACAAAAGCTTTCTTTTGAAGCTTGCTCTTACAGCTTTTCTTACTAACATGGGTACTTTTGAATGCAAGTTACAAATGCATATCTGATCTTTGTGTATTGATCATCTTTTCCCTCATCACTCCCATGTCTTTTACTAATGAGACAAAATAGCCACCCTGAAAATCAGCTTCCATTTCTAATCATTGGATTCATTAGGTAAAATATGAGTCACCTGGGGAAAAAAAAAAGTCTTTCCTCAGTTAATTGAGAATGTACTTTCTGTAATTAATAGAAATTATTACTTAAACAACTTCGAGAAAAGGAAAGAAGGACAATTTCCTGGCCATGAATGTCAGAGTTCTGTCAATGCACTTAAGAAGGTCAAATGACCCTACAACATACCTGAACCCTCACATGGTAAAATAATAAAAAAGTGCAAGAATTCCTGTATAGCCTTCCAGTTGAACTGTGCTGAGAGATTTCTTAAAGAGAAATATGTTATGAAGGGGGAAGTAAAAGTGTGAAATGACAACAATGAAATTATTTTATTTGTGTGTTCTACAATGAACAGCTGCAATATGTTACTTCATATTGACCTCAGTTTTATTCCATCTTGACATAGATAAGTTCCTGACCAATTGAAGGCTAATTAAAAAGATTTTCCATCTTCTGCTTTTCCTTGCTACAGTTTCTTATGGACAGGGACCTTCTGTGCAGTAATGCCCTATTGTGTAAGACATTTATTTTAAAAAAAGGCATCCCATTTGGTCATGAAAATATCCTGCATAAAGATATCATTATCATTTTTCAGACCTTCACAAGAGGCCTGATCTGGTGAAGTCAGTGCAAGTCTTTCCACTGACATCAATGGGCAGTGGATCAGGGCTCATTTATGTGCTACTTCTAGCTGTGTTTTCTCCATTCTTTAATTCTGAAATGTTTTCATGCTGAGATTTGTTGAAATTGATAGAGACAATTCTTGCATCTCATTTTGTAATTCTATGCAAACGGAAATTTTTTTGTTTATAAGCATCTTCTAATCTAGTGAGTTTTACTAGCTGTTGAACAGTCCCATAGAAAGAACAAACAGAACTGTACTTGTGCTGAGAGGATATGGATCCGCAGGACAACTGTGTAGGAACAGTTTTGGCTAGACTGCCAAACCCCAGAAACTTCTAATGTAAAAGCTGCCACAGAATTTCAAGGTTTCATTTCAATCTTTTATGAGCAGAAGTCTGCTGCTTACATATATTCAGGGCACACCCACTCCACCACATTGGACTTAGCATTAACCCTAACAGGCACTGTTTTATTTGTTTTTTGCCATTTTGTTTTACAAAACAAAATGAAAATGTTGTTTTCTTGCAGATTTTTTAGTTCATAGGAAAGCACACTTATCTCAACAATCAAAATGGCCTATAACTGACCAAAGATACTCATCCTAATTGTCTGTTCTGGAGTAATTTTGGATTTAAGGAAGGAAGAGCCTGGTGACTGACAGTTTCTGAAGGGGAGAATGGTCAGGTTGTTCCTTTGGAGGATAACTCTAGAGGTGAAGGAAAGGAAGAAGCATGAAGAGCTAGAGCAGGACAGCAAAGGATAGCTGTGGCATCTTGGTTGGATTAGCCTAACTCCTTTCCCAAATTTGCAAAACTGTTAATAATTCAGTGATCAGAAGAGCCTCAGGAATGACAGAAAGAGGAAGTGAGACAGACTTACTGCTTCTTCTCTCACAACGGTGATAGGAGTATGGTGAACAAAGGTCAACATGGATCTTTTGTTTGTCCTGTAAACAACAGCAACCTCTTTCACAGTTGCTGTGCATCACAATTTGGTTGTATCTATAAAAAGAACAAAATACCTCCCCCCATCAATTCCACATCAGAATACAGGAATGAAATGCCCAGCTGCAGAAGCAGCAAACTTCATTCCGTCTCTGCTTAGTTATTGTCTCTCTCATCTTTAGCAGATGACTGGACGATGATGTCTACAGTAATAAAAATATTAAAACCAAAAAACTTCCAGCTGAATTGGAAAATTGACTAATTTCTATTTTTATAATGTGGTACATGAAGCTATTATTTCTGAAGCCAGTAATGTCCATATTCAACAACAGCCATGTGAGAACATTTAGTGGAGAGAAGAAGCAGTACTGGCTTTCTCCATTCCTTGATTTTTGGAAAGTGAGGACACCTCACAGGACATACAGAGCAAGCAGGAAATAACTGGTAGAAGACAGCCCCATACTGGTTCTACATGGTATTTGAAAGAAGTGTTAGCTGTGACATACTGGTAGCAGTGGGACTCATTGTTCCTTGCTGAGGCAGAGTATATCTGAGACTGCCTTCAGCACTGCCTGCACAAAGGTACATACATTGCCAAGCACTGCATGGCACCCCCATGTTCACAGTAAGTGAGACATCTTTGGAGCAATCAGTACCATGGACATGCCTTTGAAAGAGCGTGGCCTTCATTTACATTTCAGGTTTTCCCCTTACTCTCTGCTATATGCTTGGCTTTTTGCTGTAGGAACATAATATTAAATGTACACACAGTGTCATACAATTAAAAAAGCACAGTTTCATACCATTAAAATGTAAAGCAAAATTGCTCTAGATAGAGTGTTTTTTTATTACAGGTACCATGTTCTGGATTATGCAGTAAGAGGCTAAACCAGGCTTGTACTGAGAGCTGTCAGAAAGTGATGAGCGAATGATGCTGTAAGACTATTCACTGGCTAATGGTCTTAATTCTCTTTGTACTGGATACAACTCCTAATGACAGAAGATCATATGGCACTAATTCATTCACTGATACAAGTGATATTTCACTCCCAGAGAGTGAAATTCTATCACTCTATCATTGAGATGCATTGTTGTATTGGCAATTTTTGTGAATTTTTAACTAACTCAAAATATAATTTCAGGCTTTTGAAAAGGACTGATGATTTTCAGGGCTGTTGGTTAATAGCCCATTGTTTGAAATACAGTAGAGCATTCTGATTTTCAGGAATTACTAAACATCTGTCTTGAACTGAGACTCCACAGCGATATCTTGATTATCTCACATAATCTTGTTGTCGATATCCTGATATTTCAAGCACCAAAACAGTTTAGCAGTTCTGTTACATATATTCTAGCAGTAATATTCTCAGCTATATGTCTGTCCTAAGATTATATTGAGATTTGGGAGTTTGCTTTTCTTATTAAAGAACTTCACTGGGCTATGTAAACACTAGTTTTATTTTCTTTATGGAGCGTGCTTGAAGAATTCTACTTCTGGTATCTCAGATCTTATGTTTAATCTTAATTAGCATTATGTATGCTATTAAAGAAAACATCCTCCAGGCTTGTTTAATCTTTCAATTCCAAGTTCCATTCAAAGGGCCATGAAGAAATGTGAAATGTTGTCCTGCAGTGTGTTAAGCTCTTCAACTTTACAGTACACTAATTAATGTTAGGCTATTTCAGCTTCTCTGGCCAGGAAATTAATTAGAGCATTGTTGGGGTGATGGGAGATGCACAAAGCAATTTATACATGTCTTATCACTTATATTTGTATAAAAAAAAGCTTTCCTGAGTGTTCAAGATAAAACAGAATTTTTATTGACTAGTTTGGGGGGGTTGTTATTTTTTTTTTTGGGGGGACTGTATATAACTCTTTTATCATCTTATGTTCAGACCTGTGTACTGAATAAGACTTTTGCTCTCTCTGTACAATCCATTGTAACCTGACAACTATAGTGACAGGTTTAACTTTCAATGAAAGATAGAGATGGACCAAAGCTTTGAACACTAGAGAGTAGCAGTCATTCTTTATCTTATTCATCCATTTTAAAAACAAATACAGAATGCTACTGGCCAACTTTGTAACAGTGTGAGAAATAGTGCAATGTGCGAAGTGTTTCAGAACTACCAATGTAAAGACTGACAGAGGGAAATTATTTTTAACATTGGTTTCCTATTTTCCAGGTGATGCTTGCCATTTCATAATCTCTTAGAGAATATAAAATAGCTCTTTGCATGGTTTTGTCCTTTAAAGATTATGAAATCTGGAATTCCTTTAGATATCAAAAATGTACTTGGATTTGTGCTTTATCTACAAAGCAGTAAACTTTTAAAATAAAATATTCTCTGGCTCCTTCGATTTACCACCAACAGATTTGCTGAGCTAGACATGGAATCTATTTGTTCCATTAAATTCCATTAAATTTATTTCATCGAATTCCAGTCTCCTCTTTATCTCCCTTGAGCTTCACACAGTGTGCATGCAATTCCACACCTTAGCAACATCTTCAGGGAAGACACATATGCTGTTCTTGCTTTGAACCTGCCATCCATAAGGGTCCATTCATGGTCTATACTCACTATATTTGGAAAGACAATGAGCAATCTGCCCCAATCCACCTTGTATTTTTTTGCTTCTCATGATTTTATAAACCTTTATTGTATTTCTGCCCAGCTCAGTCCTTTCCAGGCATGCAAACCCTAGTTACTCAACTGCTCCATGTATGACAGCTGATGCACACACTATCATTTCTGCTGCCCTCTCTGTACCTCTCCCAATTGCACTGTATCTGTTCTTGAGACTAGGGACTCACCTGCACATAAGATTCAAGATGCTGCATGGGTTTACATTGTGGTAAAGCTCTGTGCTTTCTCTAATCCTTGTTCTTTACGTAGTAATTTCCATAATTTTGTTTGCTACTTCAACTGCTACTGAGCAGTGAGCTGATGTTTTCCCGGTTTTTATACCAGTTATAACTTCCAGACGTTTTCTACGGTGATGACAGTCATCTCAGAAGATTCTGATTTTATATTCTTGGATATTTTTCCCCTCATTTGTGAAGAACCACTTGCTACTGGCTACTTTTGAATCTGTCACATGCTAGTTTCACCTGATATCCTCTATTTCTTGTATTGGAGAAATGTGAAATGAGTAGACCTCAAAAAAGGTTTGTTTTGCTAAATTATTTTTTTACTCTATAGTCTTGTTTAATAAATAAGTCAAGCTAATGCATTCCACAGTGATTTGATGGTCAAACTGAGACTATTTTTCTTAGAAATCTTTTAGGATACTTTTTAAAAAGTCAATTTAATAACATTTTTATGTAACTTATAAAAATGGTGAGAAATAATATTGGAAATAGTCATCTCCATGCTTCTTAGTAGAATTTCTCAAACAGCTACAGGACAGTGTACATGCTGATATTTTATCTGAGGTAAGAGAATTTGCTTGTAAGCTTTAAAGCACTGAATGGGACACTACTGAGAAAGAGAATTCTCCCAAACACAACTGAGCCTGGCACAGAGCCACTCTAAACATCTGGTTGGACAAACATTCAAATTTCTAGTTTGCAAAGTCAATAGAAATCTCTTATTCATTATTTTGCCTTCATTTTAGTTTTGTTAAGCTGAAGTGTTAGAAAGTAGTCAGGTAAGCACGACTTTTATATGCAACCTAAAACCTGCTTATATTTTGTAGAATGAAGCTTAATCCTTGATATCATATTTTCATTTCTAAATTCCTATGTATTTTTCCATCATTGATTGTAACACTTTGTATGCATTAGCTACAGTCATTTCCCACAAGTGAAAATAAATAAACTGGCAATCTATAATGAATTTAGGATGGAGTTTGTAATATATGTTCAACTGTCACATATAATACGTAATCTCTTTCTTCCTGACATCTTATACCAAGGAGACACACTGGACTGGCGCATGCTTCCTATACTACCTCTGAGGGGAGCCATTATCCAACAGTTCTGATTAATGCCAAGGAACCATATATCTCCACAACCTTTGCAGAATTACATGGGCCCAATTCTACTCCTGTTTAAGTAATGTGGTTCAAAAATAGTCTGCAGTCACATAGTCTTCATGGCACAATTCAACAGAACAGACATAAAGTATGACTAAAATTTTTGCCTTATGGTCTGTTGTTTTCAGTACAGTACAAGGATGAGGAAAAGTAAAAGGAAACTGCAGAGAAAAAAAATAACTTTCAGTTCTCTTTCATTTCAATATCTGTGTGTGATTTGGTAAATATTATTAAGGAGAAAAGACATTCTCAACGGTTCCAAAGTTTGATAATATATAACTAAACAAGTATAGAACATTACTGTTGATTTCAACACCTGTTTTAATGGTACTTTATTCATTTATCTGAAGATGAAGCCATATTCTGAAGTTTAAAGTTTCATTTTCAGCTGAAACTCTGTGTGAGAAGCATAATTTTTTAGACCACAGTTTCATTTAGAATGGTGGAGGGGAGGTGTAGAAGGAATTGAAACAATTCAGCTAACAGGTGGGGAAATGGTGTAAAATAATTATTGGTATGTTATGACTGGTGTTCACAAAATAAATATCCAATGACTTCATGCGCTTTTCATTATTTTTTAGCTACTGGAGTTTGGTTTGCAAGTGTTCTCAAGTGCTGAATTGTCATGATATACTTCTAGGAATATAATTTATTTATTGAGGAGGCCAGCAGTAATAGGACTGAGAAAATGTCATTCTTACTTAGAGTGCTCGAAGAAACACTGTCTGAAAAACTCTACAAGGAATGGACAAAAGATATAGCTCAAGACTGCATTATCTGTGAGCGATTAGTGAAAACTTTTCCTTTACTTTGAACATGTGCTATTCCATGTGATATTTACTTTAAATACAGACTGAATGTGTTTCATTGGTTGCAGTGAAGTCCAGAGTGAAAGACAGAAAAAAACATTCCTCAAAACTGGAAAACTTCATGTATTTGAAATATACCAGTGCTTTTCATTATATTTTCTACTGAACCTTTGTTTTTCTTGAAATTTTTAATTCTACACCTTCTAGAACTCAAATGACTGAAAAGTTAACTTTGAAGGAACTTTAGGGCACACATTTTTGAAATTACTCTAAAATAAGTCGCAGTAAGGTGTTTCATCTTCATTGTGTAGCTCCTGCTGACTTAACCAGGCTCAGCAACAACGTGACAATGCCAAGAAGTGCTTGATGAGATCCTATAGGACAAGGACAAAAATATGAACAGAAGTTGGTAATTATTTTCTTTTTTTTTCTCAGTGATGTTTTTTTCTTCTTAATGGAGGATTGTTAAGTGAGCAAAGATAATGATATCATTTCATGTCCCCTATGTCCTTATTTCACATTTGCAGAGCAGACTCTGAGCAGACTGGGGCTTCTAGCTCTTGCCTTCTGTTTGGGGACTCTTAACAGAGTTGCAAACTGCAGGGTTTTGCAAGGCACAGCGGCACATATGTTTTGGACTTTGGACTGGGACCACTACTAGATCATTTCACACAGACTTCCAAAAAATAGAATTCCCAAAACCCAATCATCTGATAACTTCTGGCTGAACTCCTGCCCAACTTGAACTAGAATCAAATATTGCTTTAGCTAAACTAAATCTCTCTTGGTCCTGGCTTTCAAATAAAACAGTTGTTATTTTTGGTTTGGTTTGGTTTTTTTCCCTATTAAACGAATAAATCTCCTTGGGATGGTGTTTAACCTCCATGCACTGATTCACTCCAAAGTAACAGTAGATGACTTGGACAAATGATCTGAGTTACAGATTTCATGGCTAGTGAGAGTAAGAAGTACACTCTGCCCCTTGGATGTCACACAGTGCTTTACCATATGTCTCCTAACATCCCAGTGAATGTGTTAATTACTGCACTGGATTCTATATTTAATAAACTGTATGAAACTCTTGCTGGAAAAACAAAGTAGCAGTTTGCCTTATCTGTTTTTATCTTGGCACAATAAGCCATTTTTCCTAATCAGCTGATTTGAAGTGAAATGAAGGGACAAGTTTCACTTGAATTCCACTAAAGTACCGCCGGCCTACAACTATACAGCTCTTTGCTGACAGCTTGTGCACTGAAAATTTGGGCAAGATTTGCATGGCCCAGTATCAAAATAACATACTACAGTAGGTTTTTTAAGTGCTTAAAGGACATGGTCATGACCTAAGACTAATATTTCTTCCAAATCTAAAGATCTGTTCCAATGTATTCCAGTTAATCCTTACCTTGGGATTTAGGACTAAAGGCAGAGATTCAAAATTTGCTTTTATTTATGAACATTTTGTGGGGGACCTGCAGAGTTTAAAGCAGAATAACTTTCAAGTCTATAGGGATAAACATGCCGTGTACTTCTGGAAGAATCTTGATTGCTTTCTCAGATAGCTATTTCTATACCCACAAATCCATATGTTTCTTCACAGCCACCTTGCCATTATCAAAAGACCTAAAAATTTAACCTGTAGTGAAATAGATATAGGTCATCATTAAATTCAGGCCAAAACCTATCAGCATTTGCCAGATTTGGAGAGGAAGACACTGCATTTCAGATTGCAAAGGAGTTTTTGGAGGAATCATGAAGATTTGGCTGTAATTCCAAGTCACACACCAGTAAATTGCATAACAAAGCTTTTAATATCCCCCTTCTGTTGCATTGGTTTGCAGGGGTGAGGATGGTTTGTTTGTTCATTTGTTTTTGTGGCATGGAAATTGAAGTTGAGATGCTCTATTAATTCTTAAATGTTGAGATAGTCAACAGAAAAATTTGGCCTCCAATTCAGAGTGGTACAGGTGGTATAGATTTATTTGGTCCCTACTGAAGAGTGCTTCCAGCAGCTGCTGAAATGGAAAGCAAATAAATGAAGCTTGAGATACAGCAATAACTTAAGCCCAGGTCTATATGCATAAAACCTTTGTTTCTTTTCCTTACTAGCTCAAAGACGAATCTTGCCAGCTTTTCAAAAGTGTTAAATATATGCGTGAAACATAGGTACCTGCTGATTCAGGTCATAAATTGTAAACACCCAAGCCATGAAGCAAAAAGACAGTAGCTTTTACAGTGTTCCCTAACAAAGCACTATTCCATTTTTAAGAAAGCAAAAGGATGGGCTCAAAACCTGCTACCAGCTGAACAGACATGTCTTGAGCAAGTCAAATGGTTTTCTATCAAATTGAGATTAATTCACGAGCACATTTATTACCGTAGTACAGGTAAACAACGGTGTCTCCAATAAATTAACCTGCTAAAACTGTTAGAGCTTCCTAGGTATTGTTTCCTCCTTTTTCTCATTCATTCCGGTTTTTTATCTTCATTCTCTTCTACTTGGTCATTAAAAACAAAGTGCTGGAAATTAAAACAGAAAAAAAAACCAACAAAAAGTGAAGGCAGAGGAAGAAAGGTAAGAAGAAGAAAATGCAATAATTGATAATCAAAACCTGGAAAGTATTTGGTTTCAATGCCTTCAAGATTTTTTGGTTTCTCATTGCGATGTTAAAAAATGTAGAGTAAACATTAAGTTTTTTGATTTTTTTCTTGAAACATATTTGCCATTTTTCACCCAGCCCTGCTGCCAACTTTCTGACTGTGTAGTACAAACAGCTTTTCAGCTACTCCTACAATGGTGCATTCAGAAAAAGATGCATGTACTAATGGCACCTGCGCAGCCACCCATTTATAGCAGTCAAGGAGCAAGTGAACATGCCAATCAGATAATATATGCAGGTTGGATAACTATATATCTAACTACCTGCCTGTGTGTGGTACTGTAGCTAAGTCAAGGCAGTGGGTTGGCATGGAGACTGATATGTTCTCCAGGGTACATACATTTTCTCCATAGCAGGAAATTGTTTTTGCAATAGTAATGAATAATTTACATTACCAGAATAGTATAAAATAAGTTGTTAACCTTCTGAGTTTCAGATTCAAAAAAAGCCAAAAGAAAAATCAGTCTGAAATACTAGGCTTCTCAGCATCAAATCCATTTCATTCCTTTTCGTGTAATATAAACATATGAAAATCTTCTAATATATAAAGTTATCTGCTTGCATTAAAGGAAGTGTGTGTGTATGTACACACACACATATATGTATGTATCTATATGTGTGTGTGATAAATGCAAGCAGATGACTACAAAAAGAATGTTAATCTCTGAAACTAAAAATATTAAGGCCTAAGGGATATTGACTAGACATGCTATTAGAGCTGTGAAATAACTCTTGCCAACAGTATGTTTAATGAAGACCATCTGCAAATAGCTTTATTTTTAGTTCCACAAAAACATTCAAATTGTTTTTAATCCAGCTGAACTTTTGAGAGATCAGCTATTATGTTCTCATTATTCCTTTCACTGACAAATAACTTTCAGGAGCAATTCCATCATTAAATATGTTCACCAAGCAGAATATTTCATTTCATAAATGGAAGAAAAAACACCAAAACAAACACCAAAACCTCCAAAGACATCACCAAAAAAAAAAAAATCAAACCCAAGCTTCGACCTCTCTAGAAATCAAGCTTAAAATTGTCTGATTTTACTTAGTGTGCGGTTTTAGCTAATAATAATAATTTTCACAGTGTAAGATATCCAGAATATTATGGAGTTAATATTTTGCCACTTTTTTTCATACTCATCTAAAAAATAACTGGAAGAATGGAAAACATATTTGTGGTGTTTCTTATTAATTCACTATTACCTTTTAGGAACTTGCTTAATTATTTTAATTTATTTTTGAGAATATGTAAGTGAAATTAGCAAATGAGTGTATGATGCATGTAGAAAAAAAACCCCAAGAGATAATCTGTAGGCATTTCTGTTCAGACTTTCAGGAAATTTAGCTTACTCTTTCCAGATTCTCCATAATCATGTTCTTTATAGCAGATTATATCCTTGTATTATTGATTCACTGTAAGCAAAGGAAATTTGGCATTGCATTAGAATATAGTTGAAATGCAAGAGTATCAACTGACAGGACATTCGTTGTTTTGCCATGCAACTGACCTCCGATGTTCTCAATTCTCTGTCACTGAAATTGGCAATATAGAAATATATATCCAGACATACAAAGCCTCTTCACTCCACCAGTGCCCATTTTCAGGCAGAAGGTCTGACCAAATGGTTCTTATAGTCCCTTTTGGATTAAGAGCTAGGACATTTAGCTGCTTAGACCTAAATTATTATTTAGAGTCTTACAGTGAGTTTATAATCCATTCAACATTAAAAAAGAAGAACAAAACTGACACCAAAAAACCTCACCAACCGTAGTATTTCTATATGTAGGGCAATATTGTCAACTGATGGAATATGGAATACTTCACTGAAGTCAAAATGAAGTTACAATGATGGGCTCAAGATGAAGATTCTTCCATAAGATTGAACATGAAAGTCAATATTTCTCTTACACATTACTGCAGTCCCCTGGTAGAGTGTTGTTGATAGTTATCCCAGTAAGATCAATAGACAACAGAGAAACACCCTGTTTTAATCTACCTTGTGGATCCATAAACCATCTCTGTGGTTTTCCAGGGTTGTTGCTGCATTCTGTCTGACGTGCCTTTGTATAGTATCTGCTCTACATTTCTCTTCTATCCTTCTTCCTCCCATTCACCCAGCAAGAGACTTCTAGTAACAGCCCTGCCTGACCTGACTGCATCATTCATGCTTTGCCACTCACCTGCCTTGCCACTCACCATGGAGCTAGGGACTAGATCCAGAAATCCCGGAGATCAGAAATGTGGTGTGGCATGGTTCATCTTACTGGAAATCTGGGAGGAGAGAGCCCTGTGGTATGCATGTGTGAGAATGTGGGAGCTGAGATCCTCCTCAAGGCACTGTGCTGGGGAACAAAACACAAGTCAGACACACATTTCTTGTAAGAATCAAACAAAAAATACTGCGACACATGAAATAAGTACCTTTACTTCCCTCATTTGTGTGCAAAGAGCAAAGCTTTCAGTATCAGTCCCCCTAGACCAACATTTGCAGGTCCACATCACTGCCTAGAAACCTCCCACCACATCAGACCAAGGAAATGCTCAACAGACCTCTGAAATCTGGGAGCAGAAACCAAACCATGCCATTCCACAACAGCTGAGCTACGTGTGTCTGAACTGCTTCCCCTGGCTTTGTCAGTCATTTTCTGGCCTGGGAGAGAGACATATCTGTGGGCTTTGTGGTAGTTACTTGCCATGGGGCTCCCCTACCACATAGCAGCATTGCAGATTCGTGCCACAGGGAGACAGAGCCATGGGGCCATGCAGCAGTGGGAATCTTTTGTACTTAGTAGAAACTAGCTCTGCAACAGCAGTAAGTGGCAGTGGCTGGCCCAGGCCTCTGTATTTCACTGGGGTGTGCACAGGCTGGCACATGGTGGCTGTGTAGAATAACGACCGACAAAATAGCATTGGGTGAATGTGCATACTAGGTGTTGGTCAGCAAGGCATAAGGTGGTTGGTGCCTGCTGTTCTGGGTTTCATATGTGGCTGAGGCAGACATAGGTCATCTGACAGCCTAGAACTTGGTATTTCATTGGCAGTGGTGGAGCAGAGTCTTCGAGAAATGGTTAGAATTCCAGGAAAAGAAGGAAGCACAATGAGCAGGCCTGCTGTTTCTACTCTGCAGATTACTACTCTCTTTATTAGTTATGGGAGGTTTCAGTTCCTTCAGGACTCTACTCAGAGGCAGGGCTAGTGTTGGAGTTCATGCCCTGGCAGGAAGGATACATGTTGTGCCCACTGAGGATGAAGTGTGCATCTGCCATGGCATTTTTGAACATTTTTGAGAGCATGGAGAATTTTTGTACACAGTGGTGCAGGGTCTGTCTCCTGTCTTACTGGATATACACTGGCAGACCAGGAAAATTCCTGGGGATCATCCACACTGGTGAGCATACAGAAAAAGAGGTTTCCTCTCTGGGATTTCAGCTAGGGCATGGTACTGTGTGCAGAAAGAACCGGACACTGTGTGCATTGTCAGAGAATTTGGCCTCAGGGGAGCTAACAGGGATGCTGTGACAGGATACTGCAGACACAATGACTTATATTTGCAATCAGGATTAATAATTGTTCAGGCCATCAAACATAAATAGCTGGTGTTTAGATGAATGAATTTTATATCAAGCTTTTGGTCATATGTATTCACATGCTGCCACATCAATTGAAAGCAGGATGAGAGCCATCAAAGGAGCAATAGGTTATGGGCAATCTGACCTGATGGGTCCTGGGAAAAGTGTAGGTTTCAGTGCTGAGTACACAAATCAGCCATGCTAAGCCTGCATGGGAAAAGAACAGCCAGAATATATTGCTCATCATTATGGCATGAGGCGAGTCAGTCTGAAGTTTGTGCGTGCACACTCTGGGCACATGCATACGTTTTGGGGTTGACTTGTTTACTGATGATCTTTCTGTCTGTATTAGCAACATCATGTCTCAAAGCATCTGGATCTGTTGTCACCGAATCAACAATAACCAGGTACAGAGCTCTGTTTCTATGGAGGAGATGGATGCTATAGGTACAGAAATCACAGATCTACAATCCGTTGAATAAGGCAGAGGAGAGGTCACTGGTTCTAACAGCCCTCTTCCCTGGCAAGCTGACCACTTTGTCCAGAGATCTGATGCTTATTTTCCTTTCCTTGCTTCTGAGTCACACAGATGCTTTCCCACTGTGATTAGGTGGGAAGCACATTGCCTGGGCTAGCACAACAGATGTATAAGTGGCACCTCTTCATGTTGTTTATATTGGTTCTAGAAGAACATTTGGCAAAAAAAAAGTGTGCCTTAGTAGAGAGAACTGGGTGCAAAATGCAGCTATGCGATAAAGCTAAAATGTATACAGTAAATGAGAGAAGTGTCTGTTAGAGCAACATAACTCACAGGCACAAAACTACATATTGAATATGCTTGTCATTGGAGTACAGTAGTACAACAATTGCAGTACAGCACAAACTGAATATGAAAATTTGGACATGTATATATAATCTCTGAATTTTAGAATTTAATGGAATTAAACTCAAAAACATTTCAGTACTTCTGTTAATGAACAAAAGTATTTTTGCTAGTCACAGTTCTAAACAAATTACAGATAATTCTGATGAGATTTTTTAAACTCCTGATTTTTAGACTAAAAGACCCATGAGCAGCATGAAAAGTGGATTGTCTCCTCTATTTGCTACCTCATTCAGTAAAATACTTGCCAGTGCTCAGACAGGCTGCCAAGATTGCAAAGGCTAAACAATTCACCAGTGTGGGCACAACACCTGTGCAAGGCATTGGCATCCCATTTGGAGGGAAAACAAGAGGAAAACATTGCTGACTCACAGGGACAGGTGGAGGAACAAAGCAGTGGCTTTGGCTTAATCGTGGAGTTGACTGCAGAGGAAAATTTTTATTGCCAGAGAATATGCTCCATTTGTGACCAGCTCCAAGATTCTTGGCTAAAATAGTTCTCCTTGGTGTTCCATTGACCCATCAACATATGTGTGAGGCCTTCTTCTGGCACTGGCACAGTTAAGAGAACCATCTTACTAGTCCTGATCCAAATGCCACTGCAGGCAAGAAAAAGAGGTATTCACCAAAGAACCATGACACCAAAGCACAGACCATTTGTTACTGACCAAGTTATAACTCAGACTGGTGCTAAGGAAAGGGTCCCTCCATTTCCCTTTGCTCTTTAATTAATACAATTTTTATAAGAAACTTTAAATCTAGTCCTGTTTCAACTTTTGAATTAGAAAGCTTTTCTTTCCTTCAAGCTAGATTTTTTTATAAAACTAAAATCTTTGAAATTTTTGGCAAATTTATATATAAAATGATTAAAGAAAGATCAGCATTGTAATAAGACATTACAAAATTATTGAAATGAAATGCTTCATCTGAACTCATCTCACACATTTTTCAGTTTTTCAGTTTATGGAAGTTATTCAGATTTTTGACTTCTTCCTTACCTGAGAGGAAAAAAGTCTAGCAACTCAGCACTATCTACAGTAGCCAAAGGAAGTTTCCTGCCCTGCTTCAGTCCCATGTGGTTGCTTTCCATTTTGAAGTTGTTTGTTATGGGTGACTTACTCCTGTAATTTGTAAAGGCCTTCTAATGGAAGAGATCGGATGAGGCAATGGAAGTTGGTAAGTACTTCCTGAGTATGAAGACCAAAGCAGCTCATAACTTATACTCCTCCCCTTTCCCTTCTCCTCTATTAATTCCTCAAACTGGCATTATTCCTTGTATTTATATTAGGCAAACACAAACTTCGCACCTTCTAATACACAAGTCTCAGCCACACACCTTAATGAAGGGCTGGTGAAACTTCCTGCAGACTAGGTTTCAAAACATAATATTTTTGAATGCAATTAAAAACCTTAATAGGTTTCCCAAAGCCAATCCAGAATAAAGAACATTCTTCTTTGGCAACTTGCAAATAATAGAGAAAATTCTAACCACAATGTCTCTGAAACTATCCCTGGAGTCAAACTGGAATTTTTATTGCTTCATTGCATTTTCAGCTGTGCCACTTTTTAACACTTTTAGTTTTAGAAGTAAAGGATAAAACTATGAGCAAAAGTTTCTGATGCCATTAGAAGTAGCTTATTCAGTCTGTGTTGTTTATGAACTACAGGTCATTCCATTTATTTCAAACCTCTGCATTGCTAAAGTTTCCAGGAAGCTGTCAGTACTGTGGTGTATATTAACAAGTAATTTTATACACTGCAGTAACGGCCACTATCATCCTATGCTGGTGGAACTTATCCATGTTCTTGTATGGTGGGTTGACTTTGGCTGGACACCTGTTGCCCACCAGCCCACTCTATCCCTCCCCTCCTTAGCAGGACAAAGATGGGAAGAAAATAAGATGGAAAAAACATAATGCGTCAAGATAAAGGCAGTTTAATAAAGAAAAAGAAAGGTTGCCTGTGCACAAGCAAAGGAAAAAAAACCCAAAATATTTTATTCTCTGCTTCCCATCAGCAAGCAACATCCAGTCACTTCCAGGGAAGCTGTGGTTACACTGGAAGAAAAATATCATAGATAACAAGTGCCCCCACTTCCTCCTCCTTTCTCCTAGCTTTTATATCTGAGCAGATGTCATATAGTATGGAATATCCCTTTGATCATTTTGGGTCAGCTAACATGGATATGCTGGCTCCCAAGATCTTGCCCATACCCAGCCTATAAGGGTGGGGGGCAAAATATTGGAGAGACTCAGGAGTAGGAAAAACACTGGGGGTTTTATCTGTCGTGGTTTAACCCCCAGTCAGCCACCCAACACCATGGAGCTGCTTGCTCACTCCTCACCAGCAGGATGGAGAAGAGCCCGAAGGATAAAAGCTAGAAAACTCATGGGTTGAAATAAAGACAGTTTAATAGGGGAAAGAAAAAGTCACGCAAACAAGCACAGCAGAACAAGAAATTAATTCACTGCTTCCCATGGGCAGGCAGATGTTCAACCATCTCCAGGAGAGCAGGGCCCCATTATGCCTGACAGTTACTTGGGAAAACAAACACCATCACTCCAAATGTTTGCCCCTTCCTCCTCCTTCCTCCCACCTTACATCCTGAGCATAATGCCATATGGTATGGAATATCCCTTTGGTCAGTTTGGGCCACCTGTCCCAACTGTGCCTTTACCCAATCTCCCATGCATCCCCAACTTCCTTGCCAGTGTGGCAGTGTGGAAAGCAGAACAGGCTTTGGCTCTGTCTAAGTTCTGCTGAGCAGTAACAAAATCATCTCTATATTATCAACCCTATGTTCAGCACAAAGTCTAACATAGCCCCATGCTTGCCACTGTGAATGAAATTAACTCTACCTCAGGCCAAACCAGCACATTAGCAAGGCCTTTCTGGCTACCAAGGCAAAGCATAGCACAGTGAGGTCTGCTATAGGGAATATGGACTCCATCTTAACCAGACCTAGTACATCACTTTTAAGGGCCTCTGTCAGTAACTGCACAGTCACATAAGCGTAATGATGATGGAATTGTTCCAAATTAAAGACTTGTCCAGCCAGAACCAAATTATAGCTCAGATACTACAAATCTGCCTTATTAGCAAAAGAATTCTGATAAGACAATATTAATTTTGAAACAATTTGCATCCAACAGTGTAAAAATGCATTGATCAAACATTACGTCTTAGGACCTCCAATTTGGGATTTAACTAGTGCATTGTTAAAATAGATTCACCGCTATCTACCTTCCAGAGAAGAGTCTGGGCAAAGTTCTTAGTTTTCTGTCAGATTACTTCACTGAAGACAAGTATAAGCTGTTTTATTTGCTAGTATGAATATTGTACAAATGGAATAGCCATTCAAACCACCCCACCCCACATGTGCATCTTGTACGGGCAGTGAGATGCCTGTTCTCAAATGCTTACAATCTGATGTGACAGCCAGAACAAGACTAGTGAAAGACTACCATCACTAACACAGTAAGTCATGGCTGAACTAGAAACAGGTAGCAAGTGTCCTTGCAACCAGCTTGGCACCTTATTATTTCTATGGCATGTAACTGCTGAAACCAATTAACCCCTTATACATATACTTCAACTGTTTCTGCTTAAATGTGGATTTTTCTGCATTATTGAATACACAGAACTGTGATTAGGGATTTCTAAGTCTTGCCAGGCTTAGAAAATTGTAGTGTAGTTGAGATAAGTCTTGTTAAAGTCTATGTGTTTACGAGCTGAAAATGATTTAAAATGTAGCTATCTCTTTTTGAGCACAGATATAGATTAGAAAGCAAAAAACACATTCTCTGGTTGGTTAGCACTATTAAATGTGAAAACACTGTCATTTCTGACTAGGAATAGGAATAACAACTACCTCCCTCTTCTTCCTGCTCCTTGCAAATCTGAATCCTATGTCCTGCAAATGTTATAAATGAAGGGGACATAAATTTCATGAGTTCTCTACACATAAGATTTTGCTCACATATGAAAGCCAATAATAGCCGTCAAAAAACAAATCACCTGATTTCATTCTTATGCTAAGAACTGCCCTTTCAGGTTATCGGACTCTAAACATGGTATTTAAGCTCTTCTATTAGGGTAAAATAAGGAGACAAAAACCAGTGAGTTCTGCTTTAGGACCTGATTAGTAATATCTTTAATTACACCTAGAAGAGATTGATTCCATGCCCTCAAGTGTATTTAGTTCCTAGAAGTATACACTGACATTTACAAACTCTCCCCAGTAGATACCAAGCAACAAAGTACTTGCAAGAAAGTCTCAAATGACTAACCTCCAAAAGTACATATGCTTAATATTATGCCCCGAGTTTAAATGGTAAAATATTAAGCAGCAAAACCAATCTACTACCTCAGTGACCAAGACTATCAGTATGGTGTGGTTCAGACTCTTGCCTGTGTGCATGCAAATTACTTATGTCTTTATGTGTACATGTATGTATGTGACATAAACATGTGACATGCACACATATGTGACATATATGCATACACAAAGCAATGAGTGTGTATGAAAAAAGTATGTACTGTGTTTATTTACAATATCTATTTTGTGTAGTTTGTGATGGGTTTTGTTTGCTATCAGATTTTTTCCATTCCAGATTTTTGTTTTCAGGAGTCTAAGGATCAGTACTGAAAGATGCATGCAGAGTATAAAATGCATTTCTGTGTATAAAGAAAAGAAGAAAAGCAACATTGCCAATGCAAAATGCTTCCACCACTTGTCCCTCTGTCTCCTGCAAAGAGTTCCTGGCAATCACAATGCACACATTTGTTGTACATATGTCAGGCCTATCACGGTCTTCAGAATTTCCCCTCCAGACCTGTACATGAATATAGCCATGCACACAGTCAGAATATCAGTTGATATCATGATTACAATTATCACAAGAGCTGACTTGTATTCATGCTGTCTCAGAAGTTTGATGGGCCAGGCTGCAGCTTGGAAAGCTGTGTTTTGGTATGCAGGGTGCAGTGTTGCAGGGCTTTCAGATGTGAAGAGGTGACTTTGCTTTGTGGCTGGCTCAGCCTGCTGAGGGGAACAGTTAGTGAAGAGGGAATCACAGCTCCTCTCTCCTTTTCCCTCTTTGCAGATACGGAAGGAAGTTGTTCCACATATGCTGCCACATAAATGACTGCAGATGAGGACAGTCTGAAAAAGCAAGGTAGAAATCAGTGAATTCCCTTTGAGGGTTTTTTGTGTATGGTTTTATACATTGTGATGCATTTTTTTCCTAAATCAAATTTCTATTATACTCTTATTTCTCATTTATTTTTGGTCTGAAACTTTTTAATGTTTTACATTTTTATAAATGTTCTAAGACCTGACAAAGAGCAACAAATATTGATTCTGTTGTATTATTCCTATGAGGCTTATTTAATCAACAAACTAGCTAGCCCCAGGCTGATGCCTTATGGAACACCCCCCTCGCCTTTCTCACTAATCATTAATATGTGGGAGGTTCTTTTTGTAATCCTGACCTCTGTGGAGCAAACCCATGGTCAATTTGCAGTTGAAGTCACCATGTTGCCTAGCAGATCGTTGCTAATAAGGGGATACATTTGGTGTCTTGGCAGTAAGATAAAGTATGGTTTGGCAAGTATATTTAGTCTTTGATGCTATGAGTTGTCCTTTCCAAACAAGAGTTTCTGGGTGGTATTTTGAAGTTATGCAAACTGCTGCTGTTTTCCTGGATATGATAACACTGCAACATGCCTGTTTTGTTAGAGGCTGTGCTGTATGAATACTGCACATTCACTGATCTCTTCTTATGACTCCTTTTTTCCCAGAAGTGGAAATGACAACAAATGAGCTCATGCTGCAAGGACTTGAGTACCACAAGGTACCTCGGAGCAGAGCCAGAGCTAGAGGGGAGTGGACTTGGCCTACAATGGGAGCTACCAGAGGGGTATATCTCACCCACAGCCTCTCTCACAGTTGACCCTTGGCCTTCCTGCTGGTCGGCTACTGAGAGCTTGAAAATGCCACTTCCACCCTCTTGGCTGAGGGTTCAGGTGTGAAACTGCTTAACTCACTGCTTTTTAAGGAGAACTCTCCTGCATTTCTGTCAGGGTCCATGGAGGGGACACTGGCTCCCTTGGCCCAGTGCTCTGCCCCTGACACACACTGCCCACAGCCCTGTGGCTGATCACTGCTGCCCAAGGGTCTCAGTGCAGCTCAGCATGTTGTGGGCACCCACCTGCCAGAGGAGGGTGGAGGGGGTACGCCATGAGCCCCAGGGCTGCCCCTTCCCCTTGGGGAGATAAGGTATTGACATGAAAAATTCCAGGAGTCAAGATAATGGCATTTCCAAATGTAAAAAAAATATTTCGTTTTCAACCCAAATCTTCAGATTTAGCTTTAAAAGCACTCCAGAGAAATTCAGCATTTTACTGCAAGACAACATTTTGCATAGAAATCCACGATGAAAAATAAATCAGTTTAGAAATGTGGAGGCAAAGAAACCCTCATCCTATAGTCAGTCCAAATATTCAAAAGAGTCAGTTCAGAGATGAAATAATGCAGGACAGTTTTACAGTTTTAGCCTGTGAAATGTGAGATGCATCTTCACTTTTGTAGCATATTGATGATCTATATTTTCAAAGCCTATGGGCTCTCTCTCTTTCTGGACAGTGTCTGAGTTCACATCATGTATAATGGTGTCATGTGAATCTAATTTTCATATGCTATTCTTAAATGTGCATACATTTATAGCTGGAGAAGTGTGTGTGTGTGTGTGTGTGGGGAAATAAAGTTTCGTGCAAAATTTAGCACAATTCCAGCAAGATTTATATAAAATACCACACATAAAATGCCAAGATTCATCAGCTTGTATCTTTAAGGAACTCTTGGGATGTTCTTTTCCCTGTTTCTGCTGCTGGGGTTCATGAGCAACTCTACTGAGTTTATACCTTACTCTGACAAAAGACTGCTGGCAAACATTTGTTCACATGAAACAGTCTGTAATTAAACAGAAACAGTCTGTAATTAAACACTTGTAGATGGCTGAACTCGGTGAGTTATGAATGCTCTAGGACATACAAAAAAATCCTACAAGAATTGATTACATAATTTGAGTCAACAAAGCAAATGAGCTCCAAGCACAATTTAATGAAGTCTGCAAGACAACATAGTTGCACTTCTCTCTCATTAAAATGGTCTTAGAGAGCACAGTACTTTCACAGTATCTTTTAAAAGATGGGGAAATCAGCAAGAAAGGAACATTCTTTGTGTTTAAATCAAGAAATGAGTTAACGTTCCTCAAAACACAGCTCAGAATAAAGAACAAGTTTGAAACCCATAGAAAATACTATCAGTTCTTCTGGAGGCAGGATCTGAATATTTTTGCCTTTTCCCCTCCAAATAATACCATCCTTCGTTTCTGCAGATCCTGAGAGATCCATTCCCACTCTTTTGTTCTGCAAGTGCTGGCACAGCTTCTATTAGTAGGTCTATGGTAAGGTTGACCAGCTGCTAACTTTTTGATCATGATTTTGTCTTGTGCACCATAGAAGCTTTGCAGCAACTGTTGAAAATCAAGGGAATTTTTACACTGCTTGGTTGAGAAGGGGAGTGAAGAATTTGTGGGTTCTATGCCATGATAATACAGCTATGTTGCTATGGGATCTTCACATAGTGAGGATCTATCAGAGCTGGACCAGGATATACATCTTGGCCAGTCCTTTGCATATTTAGCAATATGTTGCATTGCACACGTATGTCTCCAACACTGATTCTAGTTTCTGAGAAGCTTTTCATTAGCTCAAAATCTGATGAGATACTTACTGTATAGGTGTAAATGTCAACATAATGCCCTTGCCACTCCCTAGGAAGGCAACATGACTTCAGCTCATGTGTGAGCAAGCTCAAAACAGGTTGGGAAATGTTGAATATTTGGGTTTGATTTAAAACAAAATATAGTTTGACATTTCTGAACTGATTTTTTTCCTAAACATATTGGTCTCTGAAAACGGCAATTTGGGATGAAAATAGTTTGGAAAATATCAGCCTTTTTCCCTAGGAAGGAAATTTCATCTGCCAACATGCTGTACCATCCAAAACAAGTCAAGGGCAGAAATAGGTAGAAAACACATGTCCTAAATAGGTACCTCTCTGCCTATTACAGAGCCCAAGGAGTTTGGCTCAAATGGGAACCATTTGGGTTGGGCTGTTTGCCTTATTTTTAATGAGCTAATTTTGCAGCAGTAGCTATGACTATCATAACAATGAAAACAAGGGAAAACATGGAATTGGACTCAGAATTAGTACATTCTGTCTGCCCATTAGGGAGAAGTCCAACCCAAACCTTCACTCCCAAACACATGCTAAATTTTCAGGAGGTTCAGGAGCTTCTAACTCAAGTTCATCTCTGCTACTAGTTATTATATCAGATTTGGTTATGAAAAACAACCTTCATGCTTCCATATTTTTCTAGCAGGTTTATGTTCTACACCACCTTGGAGTTATTCAGTTACAGGGGAAGAGAGATAAATTGTCTTTAAGACAAATTCTTTCTCATAATTTTGGCAGCATTGGGGGTTTCTGAATGAGCTTTTGTAGTTAATCCCAACAGGTCATGCTGCTCTGCTTTCTGAATTCCTTTCACTATGTGTGATCGCTGACAGTTGTTCACTCAGGAGGAAACCTGTTATGTCCTTTCAACCTACTAGAAGCAGGCTGGGCTGAGTGCTTCTCTCCTGTTCTTAATGCCAGAGCCTGCACAGTGCCCTACATGGGTTTCACTGTCAGCAGCTCTTCCCAGTAGTTGCAGCAGAGGACATCTTCCCCAGGGATATACAGATATTTACAGTTCTTGCCTATGAATGCACTAAATAGCAGCCAGAGAAATAAAAGTGTATGACTCACCATCCTGTCTGATCTTTTCTTAAGGAAATGCTTTTTCTGCTTATCAAGTAAAAAGAGAGAATATGAAAGAATACACAAAACTGGATAGGCAACACACAAGCACGTATGGGTCTCTGAAGGCAAATATGTTAATTTTAGATTCCCTCCTGAATAACAGTTCAGGCTTTGATCTTGGACACACATAGCTTTAAAATTTCCCAATCTTGCAGCTGATGGTGAAAGGCAACAGACCTTCTGCTTGGGAAGGAGCCTGCTGTCTCTCTTTCCTTCCAGTCCTTCAAGGTCTTTTGCAAGGTAGTTTTGAGGTTACCTCTTCTGCTGTTAGATTAGTACTTTCAATTCCACCTCTTCGACATCTTTGCCTTCTTCTCTTGCTTGAAATAATATTCCGGGGAGGTGGTGGATTCACCATCCCTGGAGGTTTTCAAGATGAGACTGGATGTGGCAATTAGTGCCATGGTCTAGTAACCACAGTAGGGTTGGACTCGATGATCTTTGAGGTCTTTTCCAACCCAGTTGATTCTATGGAAAAAAAAATAAGTAAATTTGAATAAATCTTCCTTGTCTCACAGTAGGGTTAGGGTTTGAACTGTGAAAGTACTTTAGGTAGAAGATTATTGCTACCAATCCTTATTTTCTGAAAGAAAAGTAGGCTGTTTTTTGGCAGTAATATCTGTGAGAAATGGGATCCTCCCAAACATTTGGGAAGAATCACTACTGCCAGCTCTACACATCACATTATTTTTTCCTCTGCCATGTGCTGCCTTTTAAACCAGTAACTAAACTAAAAGAGTGAACCACAAACCTTACTCATGTTTTCACCATGCTGAAAATGAGGGCCACAGAACTGCTGAAGTGCCAGAAAGCTGCAAGCACATGTGTCTTGCTGAGGTCCCCAGCATGGGACCCTACAGGTGTCCAGGTATCATAGAAGTATGTAATAGCCTGGCACTGCTAGACTATTCCTATCAGCAGAAAGCTGTAGAAAGAGGGTTTATTACCTGTGGGTAGTGATGATAGTACCACTAGAGATGATAGTGGGAAGAGTGATGCTTTAGATGATAAACCTCAATCAGATCTGACTGTTCATAAATCAGAGTGAAATGCAGGATGATATACAATGAAGAGCTGAATGTGCTGAGCTCTTTAAAGAAAAGGCTGCTATATACCGCTTGGTATTAGTTTCTTTCACTCTGTGCATGAATTACTTCTTTATTTTTTGAAGCTTGAAACTGGTGAACTATGCATGATGGAGAGAGATGGCAGACACAACAATAGCATATCCTTTTCCTTCTCAGGTCTTGCTCTTCCAGTATAAAAAGCATTCAAAAAAATTTAAAAAGAACTGCAAGTTCTTGAGGTGCCAGGGAATGGAAAGGTTGATTTTTCATTTAATTCACTTTCTATGCAGAATTTGAAAAAAAAGAAAGGGAAATGAAATGCTTGGAGGAAAGGCAAGTTCTTTTCAAATCTTCTGAGAAATAGAGGGAAATGGAGCTTGGAAATGTCTCTTCTGATAAAATTTTAAGGGACAAATTTGAGCTGTGATGGATGACTTGTGGCTGTGACTTTTCAGCAGAGAGGAGGAAAGGGCATTTTTCATTCCAGACTCATGAAAAATAATCTCATAAAATAAGGAAAACTGTGGTAAATATGAACATGAAATAACTCAGGGTATTTAAAATGCAATGCAAAGCCTCAAATGTGACCAGTGACAACCAGGCAGACAAACTATAAATATAAGTAGTCATGAGAAGCTGGCCTAATATAAATGGCTTTAGGAATCTGAGGGTGAAAGTACATTAAAAGTTTGAACCCAAGTCCTAAATAAATGCTTGATACACCCACTAGGTTCCATATTTCTGTTTCTATTTTTATAGATTTCCTTCCCAGAAGACTGTTCTGGACAGGACAGCTGACCTTCTGCATGACTCAGGGCACAGTTTGACTCAGCCATTCCTTCATCAACCCCCAAAACCCGCAGTTGAATCAGAGCCTATCTTTTGCAAGGGCAGGACATCTTGTATAGAAGACTCCAGCTGATGGTTAGTAGAACTGTGGCCAGTTGTGTTTTCTGTTAAGAACTTCTGTCCTGTTTCCAAATTGAACCTTGCTTCAGCTGCTAGTCATTGGGCCTTTGTATGCATTGGACTCTTAAGTCTCAATTAGTTATTAGGCACAACTGCTTCTCCACATGCCATCCACCGAATGTAAATGCCTATGCAGAATAGGTTATGGGAGAAAAATCCTCTGTGTACACACTTGCCCACTGTTTGGCACTCAGCAATATCTGTTTCAGCAGACAGATAAATTAATCTGCAGAATATGATTGTTAGAGGAATAGAACCGTGATGCATGAAAATGTTTTCCCTACTTAAATGTGACCCTCATGATAATTAGAGATGTTTCTTGAACAAGAAAGAACTTTTCTATATACTTGCTTTATATGAAACACAGCTAATCATGATTATTTGAATCCGTTTTTACCTTCCCAAAACTTAAAATAAATAGTTTCATATGATTAAGAGGTTTTTTAAAATGAAAATTGCATCAACTTTGTGAATAAATCTGTTTATAAGATACAATTCGAGTTCCAGACACACATCTCAAACTTTTGCTACTAAATATTTTTCCCTCCAAGCAGCGCTGTAGTTCTCCTGTCTGTACTGCAATTCTTGAAAAAGAAGTGTGCCTTTTTTTTCTCATTGTCTCCAGAATTCTACTATAAAGGCAGCTCACATTTGACAGGAGTATTTTGATCTTGCTCTGTAAAAATGTCTGATATCAGAATAAAGTAGTTACCATGAACTTCTAAGTGTACATGGATCAGGCACTGCAGACACTGCAACCTGGACAGATAGCATGCAGTCATGCTTCTTGGCAAATTTGTACGTAGCCACAGAAGGGTGCAAAAGAAAAACATAGGAATGAATTCCTGAAGATGAATAGAGGTGAAAATTTAAAATTGTACCTCAAAAAGAACAGGAAACATTAAGTATGTGTAAGTTTATTTGGTCATTGACAGCGAGCCTTCTGTGCATCTATGAATCAGGTTCTGTGAAATCATTTCCACTCTTCAAGGGGAGGTATCTTTGAAGTTTCTTCTCATCATTAAAGAGGATTTCCACTCTATGGATTTTATTATTGGAAGGTGCCTCCTGCAGGAACTTTTCCCTCTTCGCCCCTTAATACCCTTTGCAAGATCTTCCCATCAGAGTGTTACTCATTGTCACTTTTCTCATAGAATGCAATGGGGGTTGGGTAGAAAACCATTTGCTGCCAAAGGTAATCTGCCCATGTTCTGCACCAGTAACACCATACTGAACTGTGGGCAAATTGTTCATATGGAGGACATAGGATAACAGAAATAAATCAGATTATTATAGTGGTAAAACATTTCACATCTGTCTTTTAGTTGTTTAAAATCTCTTGTGTGTCATGTTCTTACAGAACTGTTTTAAGTTTTCAGATTTCTGGACATCCTTGACCTGTAAGCTTGTCCTTCAGCACAAACACTGTCAGTGCAGGTTAGAAAAAAAGCATAAATAACAAGTCTTATACACAAACAAAATACCACTGGAAACAGCACTGGGTCTAAGGTGGCAAAGGGGAACAGGGGGGTAGGAAGGACATATTTTGTTATTTGATGTCTACTTTATTTGGGGTAACATGACTGCACTTTCAGAGGAGGCAGGACTTTTTGGGAAGGAATGAAATAAATGGGTTGTTGTACTGTTGAAGAAAAGAGTGACAACAGATTTACAACTGTCTGCCAAAAATACTCTGTTGATAAAGAGCTTTTCATGCACAATTTGATATTTCTGCCTCCTGAAAGAAAATTTACCAGTGACTCTGAATGGGAATGTTCAGTTTTCTAATCTGAAAGCAGTCATAAATATACCTTTATGACTATTCAGAGATTTAGCAAAAGCTGTAGCTTTCCACAGACACAGGTGAAAGTGTAAAATCTCTGCTTTTTTTTCTGATTCCATTTAAGTCAGACTTGTAAAGATAAAGCATTTGGAAGAAGACAGAAGTTTCTAAATAACATGAATGATAATTTTAGTCAGTTTGCTGAGAAAAAAATAAACTGTATTGCAGATCCCTAATATTGTCTCAAAAGCTTAGAAAAAGATAATAAAATGCAGAAATTTTTGCAATAAGTTTCACCTTATGTTAAGGATTTCCACTCTAATAAAAGCCACCCTAAACAACTCAACAAAAGAAAACAACAAAGGAAGGAAAAAGTCATCTACTCTGCCTTGATGGTGTAACTACCAAATTTAGGTGCTGAATTTATGTGATAAACTCATTGGGAATCTATAACACATGACCTCGGCATGCTCCAGTTCCCATTTGTGCTCAGGGGTGACAAACACCGTGTTCACATACGCATGTTGTCCTTATATGGCTGGAAATCCCAGCCAGCCTCTGTGTGGGTGCAGTTCAGCTCTCAGTACAGAACTGGGATGTACAGAGCCGCCAATGCTTGGCCAGGAACCTTCCTCCAGGAAGGGAATCTATAACACATGACCTCGGCATGCTCCAGTTCCCATTTGTGCTCAGGGGTGACAAACACCGTGTTCACATACGCATGTTGTCCTTATATGGCTGGAAATCCCAGCCAGCCTCTGTGTGGGTGCAGTTCAGCTCTCAGTACAGAACTGGGATGTACAGAGCCGCCAATGCTTGGCCAGGAACCTTCCTCCAGGAATGTCAGGAAGCAGCATTTATTTTTTTTCAGGAAGCTATTGCCTAAAGGCACACAGTAGCAACTGTATATGTTTCTTTAACAAAGAAATTTGGGTATTTTCTAAACAGAAATGTGCTTCTTAGTTACATGGGTAAATGATGTTCAATTACTTTAAAACCTCAGAACAAGAGATCAGCTTTTGCGTATCTATTTTTATCTGCTTCTTGTATATAAGCTAATGTTGTCTTCTACTCCCACTGTAGCTGATATGTATTTCTGAAATACTTTTATTATGTTTGAATCTAACAATAGTCACAATGTCTTCTTCAAGTCATCCAGGTGGAATGGCAGATCAGAATTTTAAGAAGTGATAGGTTTACAGACCAAATTTTTACTGGCTTTCTGTTAAAAACAATCAAGATAGTAAGTGATGCATGCAAATGCATAGTGCTGGACAGTCAATAGCAAGGAAGGCCAATAAATTTGTTTCCAAGGCCCAGCCAGAATCCATTCAGAATGTGAATATCATTTCACATCAAAAAAAGAAATAAAAGTCTTTAACTTCTCTTTTTTGAATAGATGTTTACATTAGCAAATGAGTAGATTAAGTTACCAAGAGATGTAAAATTCTGAGGCTACCCATAAACAGCTACGTTAGGAAAGTGTGTTCCTCTGGCTTGCTCAGGGCTTGTTACTGTAAATGCTGAACACTCTGGCCTAAAGGTACTAGTCCTATTAACTTCAGTGGTATTTATCATGTGTGTAAATCTAAATAATCCCCCAAATTCTATGAGGATTTGCCACCTTCTGTGTTCAAGCATTTGCAGCAGCTACAATGCAGGCTGTAATGTACATATACAGCCTAGGACACAGAACTGAAGCAACAGTTGATTCAAACAAGATTTTCTGCCCTTTTCTGAGTTGGTAAGACTTTATGAATTAAGACCATAGTCAATGCAGTGGTTAGTGAGGCACACACATTGCTCCCTTCTCATCTCATGTGGCATGAACTTCTAGCATATAATTTCTTACCACGATGGGAGGCTTATATTCAATCTACATGATTTTTATTATCTGGTAAGTAGATTCCCAAGCCTGAGAAGACCAAATTCTCCATAAAAAAGTCATAGTACTCCCCCATCATCTCTGCATGAATGCATCTTTCATTATGCATTTAATAACTGTTACATGTGTGTAGGATAGCAAAACACAGCTGTACTCCCTGAAGTGAGCTCCTACTGCAACTGCCCTTTGCAAACTCTGATGATTTTCTTTACTCTGCAGTGTCTAAGCTGGTGTCAAATTCAGGTGTTTCTGCCCTTGCTTTTGAATCACATTTTAAAAAAAAAGCCCTAAACCCACAAAGACAGGTCCACAAATACCTAGTGAAGGTTCAAACATAGCAAATCTTGCTATGATTGAGCCAGAATGGCTTAATTGGGATAGATGTTTTTTTCAAATCCTAAAAAAAGGTGCTACCTAGGGAAGAAACTGGCAGTACAGCTGTTCTTGTGGAACTCCTACACATCTTTACATAAGTTTATTACTTACATTTATACATAGATGCATGTTTATCAGTGCATTCATGTGTTTTTTGTTTATTTGTTCATAGCTATGATTGAGCCAGAATGGCTTAATTGGGATAGATGTTTTTTTCAAATCCTAAAAAAAGGTGCTACCTAGGGAAGAAACTGGCAGTACAGCTGTTCTTGTGGAACTCCTACACATCTTTACATAAGTTTATTACTTACATTTATACATAGATGCATGTTTATCAGTGCATTCATGTGTTTTTTGTTTATTTGTTCATATAGCTGAAGGTGTTTATCAGTGCATTCATGTGTTTTTTGTTTATTTTTTCATTGCATATAGCTGAAGGAAATAGGTGACATTTTAGGTGCTCTTACTTTACCACAGAAGCAGTATATAGTATGCTCTGCTTATACAAACTGTGACCTAGGGTTAATACTGAATATTCAGATACCTAAATATTAGCTTTATTTTAACTGATCTGTCAGTTCCTCATAATTTGACTGGAAGCCAGACATTTGTCAGATTAGACAAAGGGTATTCATGTGTCCAAATGCAAACCAAAAAAATCCATTTGGCTTTTGGTCAGTAGCATCATATTACAATACAATACATAAATATGTATGTTTTGACTGCAGAGACGATTTCTGCATGGTCAGTAGCTTGATAAAATTGACTCTTACTCCTGGGATGAAAATGTGTATTACACACTTATCTTCACCAGGCTGGATTTTTACACAAAATTTCTTATTACACAAAATTTCTTATCACACAAAATTTCTTAGCACAAAGGG
This sequence comes from Acanthisitta chloris, assembly GCF_000695815.1. NCBI lineage: Eukaryota > Metazoa > Chordata > Aves > Passeriformes > Acanthisittidae > Acanthisitta > Acanthisitta chloris. Next base: position 16,371 of record NW_008691778.1, on the reverse strand, counting down.
TTTCCTCTAAGAAAAGAGTACAGTAGACCATGAATGCTAGCTCCTTTATTATTAACTTCTGTTTAGTCTGACAGACCAGAAAGAGGCATTAGGGAGCTGATATATTTATTTACTTAATTATGAGAATGGAAGCCAGGT
>NW_008691778.1:0-16216 GCF_000695815.1 Acanthisitta chloris | reverse complement strand
TTGGTAGAAATTCATGTAGCTAATAATTTCTTAATAGAATGGTAAAGAGTTAATACAGAAGCCCTTATAGCAGAATAGTCTCACGTGTTTTTCATTTTGTGATTTAGAACTCAGAGAATGATTACCACTGGCATGTTATTAAAAAGACTGATATGTCTTTGAAGTGGAATGCAACTTCTGTCATCATCTTTTACCAAATAACAATACTAATCCTTATTAAACACTTCATTAATTTTCTCTTAATAGGCTTGGATTTTAGAGTAGGAAGAAAGAATGCAAGGTAATGATTTGAAATGCTAAAAACCCACATGCTATATTGCAGAAGCTGTATGGCAACTCTAAGGGAATGTGCTAGCTCTGCAGGAAACCAAAGCAGCTGAGCAATAAATTGTATCACCACTATCTCTGTTATCTCTTGGTAAATTACGAAGATCTCTCCAGACATTTTTATTGAATAAAGTGAAATAGACATGCAACTTGTGAGTTTTGTATTTACAACAGTTTGCTGCTGAAAATCTAACTATTACCTTATAATTTGGAAAGAGAAAGAACTGTCTATTCCTTTTCTGCAGGTTTGGACTAGCATGATCATGTATCGAGTACATTATTCTTTCTCATACTCATTTTATCATAGGGTATATTTTTATCATAGGGTATAAATCAGCTGCTCCTGACTGGTCAGATATTGGTTCTGTATATTGTTAAGATGTGTTATCTGCTTTGTTATATATACAAAAGCATTGATGAACAGGTCAAAAGTTAAAGAGAGAATAAGGCCCACTGTACAGTACTTTTTGGCAGCATCAGCAAGGCAAAACTAGAAGAAGATAATAAAAAAGTATAAAACATCTGCTCTTATATGAGATCTCACTCCAGAATTTTCCAGAGTTGCCCAGAGTTGAAGCTTAGTCAAATTTTCACTTCTACCTGCTCAAAAGCTTAAAAATATGAATAGAATTGCAAGGATAAAGGTAAGCCAAGAAAATCTGGTGTTGACTTTTCCACACATTTGTCCTTTATTTCTTGGAAATGCAGGTGATCTTGCTATAAATATATGGCAAGCAGCATCTAATAAAAACATCTATAGACATGCATCTGGTTTTAATATTGAAATGATACTTATATAACTTACAGTGTCTTTATTACTCAATGGAGGATAACAACCATACTGAAATAAGTATTATTAAAATTTTATTTTTGAGGTTTAATAAAGAGAGACTTTAACTATTTTTAAAAACTGAGTCCACTATTCTGGTTAAATTTGGAATAGCTGCTGGTCCCATTCATTATTAAAATTTGCTTCATAATGCACACTTGAAATACACAGAACCATTGAAGAGTGTGGGTTAGAGGGACCATAAAGATCAACTAGTTCCTAATCCCCTGCCATAGGCAGGGACACCTTACACTTGACCAGGTTGCTCAAAGCTCCATACAGCCTGGCCTTGAACACTTCCAAGGATGGGGAATCCGCAACATCTCTGGCAACATGTTCCAGTTTCTCACCACTCTCACAATAAAGAATTTCTGTTTAATATCTAATCTAAACCTAACTTCCTTCAGTGTAAAGCCATTCCCCCTTGTCCTTGTACTACATGCCCCTGTCGAAAGTCCTTCTCCAGCTTTCATGTATGCCCTTTCAGGTATTGGAAGACCACAGTAAAGTGTCCCCTTAGCCTTCTCTTCTCTAGGCTGGATGAACCAAACTGTCTCATCCTGTCTTCATAGGAGAGATGCTTCAATCTTCTGATCAGCTTCATGGCCCTTCTCTGGTTATGCTGCAGCACGTTCATGTCGTCCTTATGTTGGGGGCCCCAGAGCCGGAGGCAATACTCCAGGTGGGGTTTCAGCAGAGTAGAATGGGTTAATCACCCACCTTGGCCTAGTATCCACAATTCTTTTGATGAAGCCCAGGATGTGGTTTGTAGTCTGGGCTGCGAACATGCACTGCCAGGTCATGTCAAATTTCTTGTGAGCCAACACCCCCAAGTCCTTCTCTACCAGGCTACTTTCAATGAGTTCTCCACCCAGCCTGTATCCATGTTTTGGATTGCCCCAACCCAGGTGCAGGAGCTTGTACTTGGCCTTATTGAACTTCATGAGGTTTTTACAGTCCCTCCTCTTGAGCTTCATGTCCCCCTGGATGGCATCCCTTCCATCCAGTGTGTTAACCACATCTTGGTGTCATCAGCAAACTTGCTGAGGGTGCAGTCAGTCCCACTGTCCATGTCATTAACAGAGAGGTTAAACAGTGTCAGCCCCAGTATCACCTCCTGAGGAATGCTAGTTGTCACTGGTTTCAGCTTGGATACAGAGCCATTGACTTCAACTCTGAGTGTGACCATCCAGACAATTTTTTAGTCACCAATTGGTCCACCCATCAAATCCATATCTCTCCAGTTTAGAGAGAAGGATGTCCTGTGGGACAGTTTCAAATGCTTTGCACAAGTCTGTGTAGATGGCATAAGTTACTTCCTGTATCCATCAACACTGTCACACCATAGTAGAAAGTCACTGAATTTGTCAAGCATGATTTTCTCTTAGTGAAGCTATGCTGGCTGTCACCAATCACCCCCTTATTTTCCATGTGTCTTAGCATAGCTTCCAGAAGGATGAACATACTGTACTCCTTTGTCCACTTCAGCTCAGAAGCAATATTTCTCAAATTTGACATTATATGGAAATCCAAAAAAATTCAATGCTTTTAGTTTACTCTGTCTTATCTTGTATTATTTTATTTATGAGAAAGTGTGCATAGCAAAAATATCAGTTATTCTTAGTGACTGCAGGTTACATTGAGGTGGCATGTCCTCTGCCTCCAAGCTTACCACCCTTTCTTATCCTATGTTTAGTCAGGGAATTATGTACTGTTTTAGTACTGCCTATCTAACTTATTTTTGCAGTACCTTTGTCCTACTGGAAGGTAAAAGAAGGAATGGGAAATACTTGCTCCCAAAAAGCAGAAATTGAGCTCTTCCAAAAGCTTTTAATGTAAGAAAAAATTCTCTTCAGTCTACTGTGGTTTGTTGAAGGTTGTTTTCTTTCATGTTTTATAATAAGCTGTGGCATTTAACAATGACTTCAATAGACACTAAAAATTTTTCATTTCTAGATGCCAATGTTTTCTGCAGATGCAAAGAATTTGTTTTAGTCCACAACCACAACAGCTTCCCACAAAAACAATTCCTAGTTACACCCTTCATTTACTCTAGCATTTATTCGATGAGCAGTTGTCCATTGCCTTGCAAGCAACAAAGTGAGCATTTTCATTAATTAATAGGTATATTTAGATACTTTTCTTTAAAACTTCATCCTCTTTGTTTGGTTAGTAAGGAGAAAAGGGTCTCTTAAATATATCCCAGCAATAGAAGATAAAACCAGTTTCTTCGGGTGACATGCTGCTCATTTTTAAAAATAGGTTGGTAAAATAAGACAGACATGTCAAGCCACTGAAGTTAGACCACAGTCAAGACCACTCTGTGCCCTTATTTTCCCTATAGAGAGCAGTGATCCTTGGGATTTATCAAGGCAGGAATAACTCTTATGACATTTCCAGGCCACATATATCCAATGTCTGTGGGTGAAGACCTAGACCTAAATGATCAAGCATTGCCATTTGTGCACATCTGCTATTTAAGCTTGGTGTAATTTTTCGTTAAGCAGGTGGTATGTTCTGGGAAAACAAAACACCATGTTTCCTCAATGCATCCTGAACTTAGCAGCTGCCCTTTGTATGGAGTCTCTGACACAAAGTAACGGTGTCTTCTCCACCTGACATGACACCATCAGTACCTCTTTCAGAAAGAGTTCCTTCACAGTAAATGTGTTTGCATTTGTTCCAGTAAATCTGGTAATACAGAAATTAATCTTTTCCAATCTGGTTGCCTAAATGCATGAGTGTACAGGGAGGAATTTAAACAGAAACCAGAGCTGCTGACTATTCATCAAGGAAATATTTTATATATGCACTTAGGATTCCTTTACCAATCTTGTCCATTAGTATATTCAATTTACTTTCTGCAGAGCTCACTTCCCAAATATTGTACAGTCCGGTGTCATTTCCCTAACCTTATTTTTCATTTAGGCTATAGCAATAGAGTAAAAACATCTTACCTCCCATCTGAACTTCTTCCTACATGGCAGGGCTATGAAACCTGCAGCTCATCACCCTTTTCTTTCTACAAGTTGCTAGAAAAATCTTTTTATATTAAAATTAGATGCCATGAAGGAGTAGAAAAATGTATAGCCTGCTAACAGTGTTTGAAAGGTTTATTCAATCCTGAAGAATAGGGTCCTCATACATGCCCTATGGCAACTCATAAATGGAATTTGCAAAATGTACAAACAAGAACAAAGCCAGGATGAGACCCTGACATGTTGAATACTACGTCCTTAGCCAGAGAAGACTTCCACTGGCTTTCATGCACTAGAGAGGTCATGTACAGTGCCAGTTTATAATCTCAGATGCACCAGTTCAAGCTCCTGAAATTGCAATTCTTTCAGCTGCTGTTAGAACTGATTTCAAGTAACAAGAGCACTTATTACAGGAATGTGATTTCAAAATGTTTAATGAACACTATTTTATAGTAATGGGATTTTGATCCAAAAGGAATAGAGAATAAAAGAGTTAATATATTTTATACTTATTTTCATCAAGTTCAGTGGCAGGTAAAACCTGAGCTCAACTGTCAAGCAGACAGCAGCTCAGCCCTGAAATGATGGAAGGTGGAACACGTTCATTTTCTTGCATTCTTCATTATGGCAAACAGTTCAGTCTCCAAAAATATGACTGTGGAAAAAGTTAGAAATATTTTGATTGATTCAGGTCTTCCTTATAAGTCTGAAATTTATTCCACAGATATAAACAGAGTCTCAGCATTATGCAATCACTTAAATCAGACTATAACTGCCCTCTACATTTATGTTAGTCTGAATGTCTTACACTACTTAACTATTTAAATTCATCAGTATTCAGATTTTGCATTCCTTTGCGTCATTTTATATCTAAAAAATGCAGCAGGGCATTTCTCAGGGGAGCAGAAGAAGTAATATTGAAATGCAATTTATTACAACTGAAAGGATGTTCTTCTGCTTCCTTTAGTTTCTGTGATTTATATCCTAAAAATAAAGAAAAAGAGTAGCTGGAAATACTATGTTACAAAAAAGCCCAATAACTTTGCCTGTCTTATATTCTCAGTTTTGTTGTTTTGCTTGGAAACATGGTACATGGAAATTTATCTATAAATCAAACTCTTGGAAATAAACTTGCTGAAATAACAATCAGAGTCAAATATTTACGTGATGTTTTTTGTCAGAAGTTCAGTAAATATGCTGTCATCAGCTAAATTTTCAAGTACACATCTCAGAAAGAGCACCTTCACTGTGCTGCCCAGTTTTTAAAACTTTCATAGTTGCTCATATTCATTTGACACTTCTGACAGCTGGCACTTCTCAGTCATTTGCAGATTCCCTCTGTATTTCTTCCCCATACTGATCCCATTTGTTCCTTTTCATTACTGTCTTCTCCCTATCTCCTTATGCTTTGTAGCATTTAAGCTTGATGGTTTCCTGTTTTTAATTTTAATAACCCTGCCTTCTCCCAGCAACAAAAATTCAAATCCCATTTCCATATCCTTCTTTCATTACCTTCTTCTCACATTGCTTATCTTCACCCTTTTCATTCCACATCCTCCCTTGCCCACCATTCTTGTTCATACTTCCACATCTCTCTTATCACCTTTCCTCACTTTACACCCATCCATTTCTTGTCTTCCCTTCTCTGGCTGTACTTATCTGCTTATTCCATGACCAATAAAATTTTAGTTATCCAGATTTTCTCCAAAGTCTATTCTTTTTAGAGCCTAGCTCTTAGAGAGATGAGGTCCATTTCTTTTCCTTTCTTTTATGGCATTTCTTTTGCAGCTGTCCTAGGAGTGCTTCTCCTCTCATGACCTCTGCCATGAATCAGATTTTGCTTGTTTAGGTACTGGTATACAGTGCCTACAGCCATTGTCCTGATATTGGCTAACAGATCCCCTCTAGCAATCTCTCTTTTCAACAGCCTTTCTTTTGCCACCCCTTACCTTCTGAGATGTGTGGGTCCTCATTTTCTACTTCCATACACTAGTTAGCATCTGACCAGTGTTCCCAGGGACTACTGCCACATAGGTAAACCCATGGGTAAAACAATAAAAAGCATACATCATATTTCATTATGAGCCAACAACAAGCTCCCATTTTTAAAGTTTTTCTCAAAAGCCTCACAAATCTATCAGTTAGATACAAATCAATGTTAAGAGCACACAGGAATTATGAGTGATTAAGTGTCTTTCTATTAAGCATTTTACAGATATAGACAACCTTGGCCATGCTGGACTCCTCTCAGTTTTTGTGGATTATCTGAATACCAAGACAAACAGGAATTAATTTTGTGTCATTTACAAACCAGAAGTGAAAAAGAAGAGGAAAAAAGTAATATTGCAATGAAAACCACTAGTCTGCAAGTGTGTGCATTCACATTCAAAGCTTTAACTGCATAGACAGAAAAAATCTTTACTCACATTCAGTTGCAGACAAAAAGGCAAACAAGACATTAGAATTTATAAAGAATGAGATGGAAATGAATGGGGAAAAATATACAGCCCTATGGTCTAAAGTAATGGTACAACATTACATTTGATATTTTAACTCTGCATAATCCACCTCAAAAAAAAAATGAAAAGATTTGCAGGATTATACCAAGTCTAATAAAGAAGACAGGATTACATAAACTTCTTTTTTTTTAAGTTTATAGACTGCATGGACTCAGAGTGATTGTAATCTTTGAGGGGACAGGAAGTAGGATCTTCACTAGAACTCTTCCTAAACCTGAGTGCAGTTCAGTTTAGAAAGCTAGGTTTCCATACATGCTATTAGTTTAGTGAGACCTGAAAAGGTTTTTAAAGATCCTTTGAGATAAAAGGTGCTGTTATAATCTAGATTGATTAATTTTGTCTAGTGGTAATATTTATGTTGTTTGTCATTTTTCAGATTTTCAGTGAAGGAACAACTACTGGTTTAGTGTTTAACTCTATATTTACATAAAGCTTTCCCTTGCTACTCTTCATTCCCAAGAAATAAAGCATACTTGTTAAAAAAAATTCTGAGGCACATTCTTTTAAATTTTCGTCTTTAACCTCTTTCTTTCTTTCTATTTATATTCCACAAGCACCAAGTTAAAAAACTCAGCAAATCTATGTAACTGAGGTGCAGGTATCTACATCATATTTATTCTCCTTATGTTCTCATTGGTTATTTCAAAAACTCCTTCCTTTGACAGTCAGAAACTTTTTATCTTACAGTTTAATTCACGATTTATTCTTCATTTTGTATGTCTCTTTCCTCCTCACTGATGCTTATTCTGGCTACGCTGCAAGAAAAGAACTGTGTGCTCAACTTCTGTTATTTAACAAACTGTGTAATTTTGTTTGTCTGCTCCCCCTCAAACAAGGGGGAGCAGAACTGCACAAATTTTTTTCATATTGGACATGGAGTCAGGCTTTGTGAAAAAAACCCTAATATATCCTACATTTGCCTAGATCATAGAATCATAGAATCAACAAGGTTGGAAGAGACCTCAAGGATCATCGAGTCCAACCCTACCATGGTTACTAGACCATGGCACTAAGTGCCACATCCAGTCTCATGTTGAAAACCTCCAGGGATGGTGAATCCACCACCTCCTCAAGCAGCCCATTCCAATATCTGATTACTCTCTCTGTAAAAAATCTCTTCCTAATATCCAACCTAACCCTCCCATGGCAGAGCTTGAGTCTGTGCCCTCTTGTCCTACTTCTAGATGCCTGGGAGAAGATACCAACCCCCACCAGACTCCAACCTCCCTTCAGGTAGTTGTAGAGGGTGATAAGATCTTCCCTGAGCCTCCTCCAGGCTAAACAACCTCAACTCCCTTAGCCTCTCCTCATAGCACTTGTGTTCGAGGAGATGTTTGACATTTTTTCCTGGAGATTTAGCCATTGTGTTTAACAAACCTGATTGACTTCTACAGTGGAACAACTGGATAGATGAGAGCAGTGGATGTTTTCTACCTGGACTTGAGAAAGGCTTTTGACACTGTCTCCCATGATTTCCTCCTAGACAAGCTCAGGAACAGTGGGCTGCTGGATGGGCAGACAGTGAGGTGTTTTGAGAACTAGCCAAATCTTGGAGGGCTGTGATCAATGGCATAGGGTCTAGCTGGAGGTCTGTAACTAGTGCTGTCCTCCAAGGATTGGTACTGGGACCGGTATTCTTTAACTTATTCATCAGTGATGTGGATGAAGGGACACAGTGCCTTCTCAGCAAGTTCACTGATGATACAAAGCCAGGAGGAATGGTCTATACTCCAGAGTGCTGTGCTGCCATTCAGAAAGGCTGGAGGGATGGGCGGAGAGGAACCATCTGAAATTCAACAGAGGCAAGTGTAGGATCCTGCACCTGGGGAGGAATAACCCCATGTGCCAGTACAGGCTAGGGACTGATCTTCTGGAAAGCAGCCTTGCAAAGAAAGACCTGAGGGTCCTGGTGACCAATAGGCTGTCCATGAGCCAGCAGTGTGCACTTGTGGCCAGGAAGACCAGTGGTATTCAGGGCTGCATTAGGATGAGCATTGCCAGCAGGTCGAGAGAGGTGATCCTGCTCCTCTACACAGCCCTAGTAAGGCTGCAACCGAAGTGCTGTTTCAAGATCTGGGCTCTCCAGTACCAGAAAGACAGAACTATTGAAGATAGTACAGCAGAGGGCTATGGAGATGATTAGGGCATCTCTCTTATGAGGAAAGTGTGATAGAGCTGGACCTGTTTAGACCAGAGAAGAGGCAGATGTGAGGGAACCTTATCAATGTATGGAAGTATCTTAAGTGAGTGTCAAGGGGATGGACCCAGGCTCTTCTTGGTGGTGCACAGCAATAGGACAAGAGGCAGAAACCGGAACACAGGAAGTTCCACCTGAATATGAGGAAGAACTTCTTACTGTGAGGGAGACAGGGCACTGAAACAGTTGTCCAGAGAGGTTGTGGAGTCTCTGTCACTGGAGATATTCAAAAGCTGTCTAGACACCATCGTCCGTAATGTGCTCTAGGGGACCTTGCTTGAGCCAGGAAGGTTTGACTAGATGACCTCCAGTGATCTCTTCTGTGATTCTGTGATTCATTAATACAAATTAATTTTTCAGCTTCTTTTATTTGCTTGAACTTTATCCCAGCCCACTTGATTAGGCATTTCAATGCAGGCCAGAGCAGTTCAGGTAGCATGTATTTATTTTTAACTAGTAAGCCTTGTATGAGAAAGTTGAAGATTGGTTATTTTCTGTTAGTTTTGAGCCCCTTGGGGATTATTTGCTTGTTGTTGCCATGAAAAAAATAAGATAAAAAATGCAAAATAAAATTTGATGACAATATTAAATCATTATTTCCCCTATAATTTCTTGTCTGTCAGAGGCTGAACTACTAAATCTGCCTGTTAGCAGCTGAACCCTTACTTTGTAATTGCATCTATATTTTACTGATAGCAAAGTAACTAATAGGGTTCTGCTAATATGAAAGATGAAGGTTTCCTTCAACAGTCCCTATGAACTCAGCCTAGCCAAAATGTGGTAAAAAAACTTCCATTTTTTAACTTCAAAAAATTGTAAGGACTAATGTGTCAATGATGCATGGAATGTCATGGATTCTTAACATATAAAAAAGAAACCAACTGCACATGTGTTAAAGCCTAAAGGAATCTCTTAAGATTTGGAATATGAACAAAATAGCCTTAGTCTGTGTTCATTTCCATAAAGAATGAAAAGCACTTCAGATAACTCTCCAGTATTCTGAGACTTAGAGTGCCATTTTATTCAACATCTTCATAGACAGAAATAATATAATAATAGTAAAAATATTAATTTTTTTAAATTCAGTACAAGAGGAATCCTAGTAAGCATCTGTTGCGTTTTGAACTTAAGGTCAGAACAACAAAGACATCAGCACAGCTGCAAAATGTCACTTAAGTAGCAGGCCCATGGATTCTTTTCCAGCTGAGTCAATAAATTGGTAGTGATTACATGTTTAATCACAGGTAGAAAATTTGTGAATGACAAACAGAACAAGTTGCATAAGGAAAGAGAATTCCTACATTACAGGAGACGGTATAAAATCACATGCTGATAATATTCTGATTCACCGGTGAATTTTTTACAGGGTTGATTTTGGGTTTTTTTGGGGTTTTTTTTTGGTAGAGAGAGAATCCCTAGTGCTTTGATTCCAAATGCTCCAGCTTTAGAGGATGATAACCTTTCTATCAGGGAAGGTTGAGTCATCCTGTTCTAAGTGAACTAAACTTTGTTTTGGAGAAATTTGTGCCTAGTAATTGTTTGTAATTTCATTTTTCATGTTATGGTTTTCCATTCGGGTTGGCACTAGAGCTGACAATTTGGATGTCATTAAGGAATAAACTTATAGCACTTGCAATTTGAGCAAAAGAAATAAAAATAAACACACTCTTTATGCCAGGTTTCTGACCTTATTACTACAACAGGAAAATTCAAAAGCTGATTAGGTAAGATCCAAATGACACAGGCAGAGTATTACTGAAAGGTAAACCTTATTAGGTCCATGCCTAAAAATAAAAATGTTATGAAACAGCCTATTTTTGTTTGAAGAATTAATTAGATTTACAATCTGTTTACATTTCATACTTCATGAAATTAAAATATGCAAGATACTCAGGTACTAAGAACAAATAAATATGGTACAATAACAATTGAGAAAAAAGGTCTAATGCAACCTCTTAGCTCTTTTAAAGAGTTCGAACTTCAATTTCCAGCTTCAGAAGCTCACATACATTCTGTTACTTACCATTAAAAACATTTGCTGCACACTAACCAACATTGTCTAAGACATCCCTAACAACAACTCTTTAATCATTAATAATAAAAAATCCTTACACAACAAAAAATGGTCTGTTCCTAAAATATTAAATTGAGTTTGGCCTTAAAAAAACATACTCTTGTATGAGTAGAACACAGAAAAGGAATGAGACCCATGGTGGAGAAACATAGAGCAGAAATCAGGAACAAAGAGGCAGAGGTGGATTCCTCCAAGGTTTAAGCATACTCTCATCGTTATAATGCGCACTGAGGGATGTTGTTCTGTTAGGGCCAAATATAATCCCTTGACCCTACTCTGGTAAGGGGCAAGATTTCACTGTTATTGCCTTGCACTCTTCTTGCTAGAGGCGGAAAAGATTACTGTGGGTTTTCTGGTCTTCTTTTTACCAGGGTGACATTCACTTTAAAACAAATAAAGGTGCAAACTGGAAAGTCAGTTTGTCTCGTATTTAAAAAGGCAGAAGCTATCATAAGTATTATACTTAAATTAAGTCTCTAAGCATTATAGACAATTTTTTACAGGTTTTTGTTTGCTTGTTTGTTTGGGGTTTGTTTGTTTTTTTTGGTAGAGGGAGAATCTCTAGTGCTTTGATTCCAAATGCTCCAGTTTTAGAGGATGATAAAAACTTGCAAAGAATAGATGTGGGAAAAGTCCAAGGCTTCCAAAATCAAACAGCTTTTTCAAAGATAATTTCCAGTGTAGGAGGGATTATTTATGATTTATAAGCTGCATCAAGCTTCTGGGCATTCACACAGAATGGAATTTTTGTAAGCTTAAGGTTCAAGGCCAGACTGGGGTTTTGTGTAAAGTGTCCCTGCCTATGGCAGAGGGATTGGATTAGATGATCTTCAAAGGCCCATTTCAACCCAAACCATTCTATGATTCTGTGAAGTCTAGAAAAGTACAAAATGCAATACACACCTTTCTGCCTTTCAGTGGCTGGAATCAAATACTTTGAGACCAGACACACAAATTTCTACAGTGGAATTCAATATAGAAGGAAAAGGCAAGAAACCTTTTCCAGGTAAGACTTATTATTTCATTTCTTTGCATTGCTGATAGTTGAAGCAAGCACTTCAAAGATTTAATAAGGAAAGACTCTCCAAAGTAGATAACTCACAGTGCAAACAGCTAGCATGCAACTAAGCAAATGTAAAGAATCTTGTTTATCACCAAGTCAGACTTTAAATTTTATGCAACCAGCGTACACCTGGAATATAGGATATCAATGGTAGTTTACACAGAAGGCTGCAGGAGTAAATCCAGTGATGCCAAAGATACAGCACGTTTTATAAATGAAATAAACAAACTAATTCTAAAACAAAAAAATATTTAGCAGTTGTTCAAATGTCATAGTATTAACTATTGTTTCAGCAGAGTGGTTGCTTTGGCAAAATCGTTGCGTGGAGCGCTGACTGCCAAGAGCAGCTGTGCAGTGACACGTCTGGAATGTGCTCTGAGTAACGCTTGCTGCAAATCTCTAAGGACTGTGGGAGTGGGAGGTTCTTGAATAGCTTGAGAAATATGAAAGATCCATTCAATAATAAAAAAAATCATTAGTCATATAGGAAGGAAACATGAAAATAACCTTGTAACAATGTTTCTGTTTATTCACCCTAGAAAAACAAATTTTGTGGGTGTTCAGTGCAGTTCTCTAAGGTTCTCTTTTTCTGACAGGGAGCTTTATGAGGTTAGGGTTCAAATAGCAGATCAAAATTTAGTAGGTGAAGCTGCATACAGGATTCTGAGCTTTCTACAATGAAATATAGCTTCATATTCCGACACAGTATAATACAGTATTTCAACTTCCTTATTGGCCAGAATTAGAGTTTTCCATATATTTCAGAACTATTACTGTGCTGCATGAACACCTAATTCTGCTCTCTAAGATAAATACAAGGGGTGACTGACTGAGTAATGAGGTTAATCACTGTAACATCTGTATTAGTCTGCTTCTCAGATATATAAAAACAACTTTTGTACTAATGTCCTGCTTTGCAGTCTTGAAATCTAGTCAGAGAACATGCATTTCAGCCCAAAGTTGTCTTCATTAAAAACTTTAAATCTGTACCACAAAAAGCATTTTGAAGACAAGTAAACATTTGAAGAGAAGTGACAAAGAACAATGGAGAGTATGTTTACCTGGAGACTTCCACCAACTCGTATTTTTAGCTGTATCATACAAGTAACAAAACATAAGTCCTGATATTGAATGAGAATTACTCTAAGGTGCAGTAGTCTTATATACACCAGATATATTCAGGAGAAATATATAGTTTAGAAGCTGAAGTTCATCTGACTAAGTTTGAAACAAGAAGTATTTAGTGCAGAGTGATCTTCCTCCTATAGGTTTCAATGAATTGTTCCACACACAAAAAGAAATCATAAAATTATAAGGCATTTCTCCTACATTTGCTAGAGTGATTTTAATAAAAAATTGCTATATAATTATGTACTTTTATGTGCTATAAGACTCATTGTATCAATTCAGGGTATTTGCAGATGCATCAGCTTACATGAAAACAGCTTGTTCATAATGGCCTAAGAACAGACCCCTCCATCGCCAAAGTGGCCACCAGCAAAGACTATCAGTGCTATAGCTGCAGCTGTTCAGACTGACAGCAACTAAAAAGCTGAGATGTGGCTTAGATTTAGATTAGATAATAGGAAAAAAGTCTTTACTCAGAGGATGGTGAGGCACCGGAACAGGTTGCATAGAGAAGTTGTGGATGCCCTTATCCTTGTAGGTGTTCAAGGTTGGGTTGGATGGAACAACATGGTCTAGTGGAAGTTGTCCCTATCCACCACAGGGGTGTTGGAACTAGATGATCTTCAGGGTCCCTTCCAACCCAAACCATTCTACGATTCTATGAACTCTCTTTTAAAACAGCAGCACTGTTTGCAAATATTTCTGTTTTGCTTAGGGGTATTTGCATATATAAGGCTACAGAAGTCTAAAGTTCATTATTTCACTGAAGAGAACTGCAGCCTTTCTGCTTGCCTCCCTCTCCTACATTCAAGAGTCAGCTTGACAGAGGGTTATTAGGAGCCTTCTGTGCTATAACACAGCCTTCTGAAGGATAATGAAAAAGAACATATAAATTATGGAGCTGTGTTCATTCTCATGGGAACAGCAGATTGAGAATATATGTAATAAATTGACCTGAACATTAAGATAAACAAACTGAATTAATAGAATCATAGAATAGTTATTTTGGAAGGGACCTTAAAGATTGTCTAGTTCCAACCTCCCTGCCTTGGGAAGGTACACATTCCACAGTACCAGATTGCTCAGACCCCATCCAGCCTGGCCTTGAGCAGTTCCAGGGATAGGGAGTCCATAACCTCTCTGGGCAACCTCTTCCAGTGCCTCATCACCCTCACAGTAAAGAATTTCTTCCTAATGTCTTATCTAGACCTGCTCTCTTTCAGCTTAAGGATATTCCCTTTTGTCCTATCACTACATCTCATAAAAATTTCCTCTCCAGCCTTCTTGTACATCCCCATTTTTCTTCTTTTTATTTTTTAAAAAAATTTAGTCCATGGCATGAGGCACCTTGTGCCTGACCAATCCAGTCCTTAGAGACAATCCTTATCCCAAATTCATGTCAATTAAATTATTCACTAGTAATATCATTTTACCCTTCCCATTGGAGGATGATAAATCAGAGTTCATCTGGAAAAAATAGGCAAAATTACTAATTTGCTTGACACATGATACTTATAACAAGCCATTTCTTACAAGGAGAGAGAAGAATCTTTTGTTAGGAGCTATCACACAAGAAGAGGTCACAGCACCAAGCCTGAGAGAATTCAAGAAGTGTTTGGACAATGCTCTCAGGAGCATGGTATGATTCTCAGGGATGTCCTGCATGGGGCCAAAAGTTGGACTTTATAATCCTCTCGAGTCGCTTCCAACTCTGAACAAAGCCACATCTTAAATCTTTAAATGCAAGAGAATTCCAAGTTACAATATTAAATATCATCTAATATCTAGTGTCATCCTTGTTTATTCCTTTTATCATTAGGGAGCTCTACAGGACCTGTACATCTAATAGATAATGAAACATACTTTATTCTAGAGGATGATCTCAAAAATGTTGAACACAACTTGATCAGCATTGCCAGTTTTTCAGCACGGATGTCATCATGCAGGTGTTGCACATACAAAATGCATGGCCATAGCTTCAGCTTTTTAGAGAACTAATTTACTTTCATGCAAGATTTTGATTATTTCAAAATCTGGGTTTGTTCCAGCTTGTAAAAAAAACCAAACATTTCATAATTGTCCATGAAAAGCAATGAAGCTTCAGTGTGGGGGCAGGTCAGCCCCTGGGCTTCCCCAAAGCACTGGTCCTGTGAGAGCTGAGCTCTCTTGAACTAGAGTAGGAAAGGGATTGCCCTAGAAGGCTGCTCCTCATGGACCTGATCCAGAGCTGCGCTCTACAGCTGCTGAAGTCCAAGTCCTGTAGCAGCTCCCCAGCTTCTGTGCTTCTGAGGGAACCAGGGGAAAATGCCAGTGTCTCAGAAATAGATTTCAATCTGTCTGAACCAGCAAATTCTTACGAGAAAAGTTTTGTCAGAACTTTTCCAGTCTCTTCCATTTGTAATTAAAGGCTTGTGTTCCACTATAAAAGAGATTACTGTGCTATGTGTAGCATGCTCCAGGGTAATAGCAACAGTGCTGTCATTCGGGTATTAGGGGAGGTGTGGTGGTGTTGGTGCTTTGTTGGGTCTTTGGTGATGATTTGGATGAGGGGATTGAGTGCACCATCAGCAAGTTTGCAGATGACACAAAGCTGAGGGGGAGTGTGGATCTGCTGGAAGGCAGGAGGGCTCTACAGAGGGACCTGGATAGGCTGGAGAAATGTGTTGGGTAGGGTTGGACTTGATGATCTTTGAGGTCTCTTCCAATCTGGATGATGTTATGATTCTATGACTCTATGATTCTATGTCCAACAAGGAATTAAGGTTTTCCTTGCCCTTCCTTTTGCTATTGATGTATTTATAGAAAGACATATTGCTATCCCTGACAGAAGTGGCCAGATTTAGTTCAAACTGTGACTGTCTAATTTTCTTCCTACATGAGCTAGCTATATCCCTGAACTCTTCTTGAGTAGCCTCTATATTCCTGAGCTCTTCTTGAGTAGTCATCCCTTTTTCCCAGAGTTGGTAAGCTCTCTTTTTTTTCATAATTTCCTGCAAATTCTCCCTGTTGAGCCAGGCCGGCCACCTTCCCCACCAGCTCACCTTACGGCACACCAGGACAGCTGCTCTTGCACGTTCAAGATTTCCTTCTTGAAGCATGTC
>NW_008691777.1:3641-3848 GCF_000695815.1 Acanthisitta chloris | reverse complement strand
GCGCAGCACCGAGCACCGCCCCGCGCCTTCCCCCATAAATACCGAGCACCCGGCGCCGATCCACAGCGCTGCCACCCCCACCGAACCGAGCCGAGACAAGCTGAGCTAAATTGAGCCGAGCCGAGCCGAGCCATGGACCCCCAAGACTGCACGTGTGCCGCTGGTAAGTGCCGAGCCCTGTCTCGTCTGCCTCCCGTCCCGTCCTGT
>NW_008691777.1:0-3619 GCF_000695815.1 Acanthisitta chloris | reverse complement strand
ATCCCACTCCCCGGCTGACTCCGCTCTCCTTCCCTCCGCAGGTGACTCCTGCTCCTGCGCCGGGTCCTGCAAGTGTAAAAACTGCCGTGGCCGGGGCTGTCGCAAGAGTGAGTGTGGGGCTCAGGGTGGGGGGACCTGACCTTGCCTTGGGGTGGCTGCCACTGCCCTGTGGGATCCCCATGGGCAACTCCCTGCTCCATAGGGGAACCTCTCGCCCTATGGGACCCCATGGACACTTTTCCTGCCCCACAGGGGAACCCCTCCTTGCTCTGTCAGACCCCCATGGGCATGTCCCGACCCTTGTCCTGTAGACGACCCACTGTGGAACCCCCTATAGAGACCCCACCACTCCCCCGTTGGGGAGGCCCTACCCAGTAGGACCCTCATGGGATCCTTCCCTCTTCCCCTGGCCCATGGAGAGACCCCCAGCTCCCCTTTGGGGATACTGCCCCTGCTCTGTAGGACCCTTATGGAGATCTCCACCCCATTGGGATCACAGCCCTGCTCATGTAAGGGTGGTGTTTCCCACTCTCCATCGGGTGCCCCTGCCCTATGGGACTCCCATCCCTTCATCTCACTTCCTAACTCTTGTGTGTCCCCCCAGGCTGCTGTTCCTGCTGCCCCGCGAGCTGCAGCAACTGTGCCAAGGGCTGTGTGTGCAAGGAGCCAGCCAGCAGCAAGTGCAACTGCTGCCATTGAGCCACTTGCCTCTGCCTGTAAATAGCCAGAATGCTTCAGGGATGGGGGGTGGGGGGCACAGAAAAGCCTATTTTTTTTAAATGTTTTGTATTTTCTGTACCAGTGGTGAAACTGGATAGAAATAAAGGAATTTTTCTGGAGGTATGAGTGCTGCTGTTGGACTGGGCTGGAGGCTGAGCAGTGTTACCACTCATGACACCTGTGTGGGAATTGTCACGGTGAGGTGGAGCTGCTCACAAACACCCCCATGGCCTTCCCAGAGTGGGCTCTGCATCCCACTGGGGGAGAAAAGGAGCTTCACAGGGCATGGAACAGACCTGCATGTAGGGTGGCTCTGGGCATCTTTAAGGTGTAGGTCTCCCAGTGAGTCCAGGTGACTTGCCTAGGGGTGTGGGCCAGCAGTGGCAGGGAGAGCTCCAGCCTGTCTTTGGCTTCATGGTGGTGCCTCTGTTCCACCCTGGGATTTCCTCTGGGTAAAAGAGCTTGTGGGAGCTAAGTGTGATGGGTGGGAGGGTGAGCTGCTGTGGGAGAGCACTTGGATGAATCCTAGTGGGGACAAACCCCCCTACCCCAAGGGCTTGTGCTTTGCAAACCCCAATCTATTGCAGAGCAGATCCATCCCCAAAGGGGCACTTTCCCTGTAGCTTCCCTATGCCAAATAACTCCCGCTACAGTGCCTGGCTCCTCCTGCCCTGGGCATGACCCCCAAGCACTTTTTTCTAGCCCATTTTTGGAGAGCACCTTGCTTAGAGCTGCAATGACCTCCAGATGCAGGAGGGCAGATAACCATAGCCATGAATGCAGCACTTGGCTGCCTGGAAGGTGGGTGGATGCAGGGTTGGGAGTGGGGGAGGGGGGACAATGGGAAAGTGTATGGAACATGTTTTGCTTCCGAAAGTCTCTGCCAAGTGGAAGAGTCACTTTTTAAGCACCTGCTTGCCCATACACATCCCTTGGGTGTGCCCCACCACGGATGCAGGTTCCCAGCCTTGCTGCTGTCACTCCTTTCATGCCTTTTCAGGTAGTGGGGCAGCTCAGGCTGGCAGGGAGGAACCCTCCAGCTCTTGGTGGCAATGCACCAGGAACAGAATGAATTTAAAACCCAACAAAATTAGGCTCTTGGGTACCCATGTAGTCCCTTCTGCTAGGCTGGGTGGTGCAAGGTGTGGTGTCTGCAAGGAGGTTGTATGGCAATACCCAGGGATGTTCCAGGCACTCAGGGGAGCTGCTCACCCCTTCCCCAAAGGCTTGCAGTGGGGGCCGAGCCTGCTCAGCACCCAGTCTTGACAGTAAGAAAAGCAGCACACAGCTCAGCACCCATTTGCCTTTTAAATGTGATGCCTTACTGCATTAGTGTGTCTTTGCAGCCTGCCAGCGCTGCCTGTTGCAACAGGGGCTTAGTGCTGGAGATAGGGTTTAAGGGCCTGCCCTGCCCTAAATGCATTTAGAAAACAGTAAATCCCATGGGAAGACGCTTTACTGGAAGACAAGACTGGCATGGCCCTGCAGCTGGAGCCTGGTGCAGCAGGCCTGCAACCCTGTCCACTGCAGTGGAGGATCTGCAAGCTGAGCCCCCAGGGCCAGGCACCCACATCCTGCACCAGAAACAAAACCAGGACATGGATGGGGTTTCCCCTCACAGGAAGTGCCCCAGGCATCAACTGTTCCTTGTTCCCAGCAGCATGCCAGGGTGGGACGTGGGCATACACCTCTGTACCCTGCTGCTTCCAGCCTGCACTGCTTGCTCCTGGTTCTGCCTGAACGCCTGTCTGACAGAGGTGGGGACCCTCAGCGTCGGTGCCCTTTCCAGCTTACCCAGGGAGAATTTGGGGTGAGGAAAGCCACAGGACCAGTGGGATGGGTACAGACACCCATGGGAGTGCTGGCCTGGGATGTATGCAGAACTTTGCTCTCCCTGTAGCTGCTCTCAGTGAGTTGGCTGGGGCCTTTCTGGTCCCCTCAGGAGTGTTTTCTATAAACAAAAAGTATTTTTTTGATGAAGCAGAAACTCCTCTCAGCCTGCACACAGCTGTGTATAGCAGGAGGGTGATGGGACCCTTTGCTCGATGCAAGAGGAGCCTAATATGCTTTATCCAGCCTCTCAAAGAAAAGCCTAGCTCAGCTTGCAGATGTGGTTTGAGGTGACCATGCACCTCCCCTGGGCACCCAGGAGACCTAGGGCAGGGAGCTCCTGGGTGCACCCTCAGTCAGGCAGCCCTGCCCATAGGGCTGCACTCAGTTCTGTTTTTTCTGGCTCTGTGTGAACCCTGGGGGGGTGATGGGCGTTCATGACCCGGGGTGGTGCTGGCATACACCATGTGCAGGAGGGACACGTGCCCCATGCAGATAGGATGTGCACCCAGTGCAGAGGAGTGATGCACTGTGTGCAGAGGGGACGGGCACTCAGTGCAGAGTAAATACACCCTGTTCAGAGGTGACAGGCACGTGTGCACAAGGGAAATACACCCTGTCCTCAGGGGTCATGCACCCAGGGCAGAGCGGACATGCATACAGTGTGGAGGGGAATTCATAGAGTCATAGAATTGTTAAGGTTGGAAAAAGCCACTAAGGTCAAGCACAACCACTATCGCAGCATTGCCGAGCCCACCACTAAGTCATATCCCCGAGTGACAACATCTTTTAAATCCCTCCAGGGTGATGACTCCACCATTGCCCTAGGCATCCTGTTCCAGTGCTTGGCAACACTTTCAGCGAAGATATTTTCACTAATATCCAATCTAAATCTCTCCTGGCACAGAGAGGACAAGCACCCTATGCTGATGGAGGAGATGGGCACGGAGGTGCTACCAGTGCAGAGGGAATGGACACTCGGTGCTCTACAGGGGACAGCGCCCCGTGCTCCCCATGCAGAGAGCCCGGGCCACGCCGCGGGAGCTGCTCCCGGTACCGCCGAGCCCTT
>NW_008691776.1:2799-9125 GCF_000695815.1 Acanthisitta chloris | reverse complement strand
GGGGCGCCGCGCTGCCCGGGGCTGCTCTCGCTCCGCACGGGTAGCTACGTACAGCATCCGGTGAAGTTACGGAAGAGGCGGGTCATAGCCCGCGGGCTTTAGCCAGCGAATTTTAGATATTGCTGCGCTTGTGTGAGAAAAGGATGTAAAGCACGTGCGGTCACGGGATTCACGGTTCAAATGGTCTCCTGTAGGCTGACGTGTCAAAGGTGCTTTTCCTAAACTACGCAGAAAATAATTTTATTGCCCACGCCATCTGAACCGGTCATTTCTTTCACTTAAATTGCAGTAATTTAACACACCTGGTTTGAAATTGGGTGAAATCTGAGTTTCAAGAACAATGTATACAAAAAATATAAAGACAGGTTCATTCTGCATCTAATCATAACACTACAATCACGAATAGGAGAGTCATAGGAACTGTGTATGATCATAGAATCATAGAATCAGCTGGGTTGGAAGAGACCTCAAAGATTATCAAGTCCAACCCTATCATGATTGGTGGACCATGGCACTAAGTGCCACATCCAGTCTCCTCTTGAAAACCTCCAGGGATGGTGAATCCACCACCTCCCCAGGCAGCCCATTCCAATGCCTGACTACTCTCTCTGTAAAAAATCTCTTCCTAATATCTAACCTAAACATCCCCTGGCAGAGCTTAAGTCTATGTCCTCTTGTCTTACTACTACTTGCCTGTGAGAAGAAACCAACCCCCATCTGACTACAACCTCCTTTCAGGTACTTGTAGAGCACAATAAGGTCTCCCCTGAGCCTCCTCTTCTCCAGGCTAAACAATCCCAACAATCAATCAATTTACTGAGGGACAAGATGTTATTTCACATAATCACTCTTAATTTTAAACAGGTAAGAACAGGAATGATAATTTCTGAAAACAAGAGCAGTACAGAGGATAGCACACCATTTTTTTGGTTTAAAATCTCCACTGACTTTATACCTTTCACTTTTAGGAATCTGTGCTTCAAAGGGGTATGGGTTTGAGATTTAAGGATACCAAACAACTGTTGATTTCACTGATTTTAGTCCTATGTTTACTTTGACTGGTATCATGCATTATTAGTGATTCTAAAATTCAGACTAAAAGTGGGGAAAGGCATATTTTGATAAGACATTTGGAAACATTCATAAAATAGGCAAACCTAAAGCTATGTGCAGAATCAAGAATTTACTGTTTCTAGTGCTTCTACTGTTCTTCTTTTATGACAGCACTTTTCACAACCTCTCTACCCACAACACAATTTTAATATGCTATCTCATAACCAAAGAAGTTAATAAAAAGTAGAAATACTGCAGTGTGATTTTTGTGTAACAAGGTCTACAACCAATGGTATAAAATACACTAATAAAGTTCAGAGTAGGTATCAATAAATTTTTTACTAAAATCTGAAAGATAGCTACAAAAGCTGAAAGGTTTCTGGGAACTGAAATCTAAAGCTTTAGAACACATCATAATTGTGAAATGCAGAATCATGTTAGGCAGAGTATCTGTAGGTACTCATGAAATTAGAGATATGGTCTGAATTTTCGTAAGTAGCTGTATGAGTTATTAATCAGTTGCTCAATTCAGTCGAATGTAAATGTTTGCCGTGTGTCTTTTATTCTGGTTTTAAACACCACCAGTGTAGGGATATTTGTTCAGAATTATGCAAGTAGCAAGGTAACAGTGCAAACCTAATGAGCTAATAAAAGCTATCCAGTTGCCCAGACATTTAAAAATGTGCTTAGCAATTTCTCAGAAAAATTGCCTGAAAATGTAAATAATGTCCACCACCTAAATATAATAAACAGAGCATAATTTGCCTGCTTGTATCAACATGTGCCACAGAGGTATTCCTTCTGATGTTTTTACAACAGCCATGGCTTCTGTAAATGTTCTTTTTTATGTCTGGGGGATACTGGGAACCAGAACCTCTTGGAACATCTAGTGGGGGCTGAGAAGGACCAAGAAACACCACACACACACCACCTAAGAAGCCCAGAGGTTTGTTCTGTATAGTTTTCTGTTGAAAATAAACATTCATAAAAACTATTCAACACTGGTGTTGGTAGTGCCCTTTATAAAGAGTATGGAAGGAAGGCAATTGTCAACACAAGTGCATGGTCCTTCAGTTAAGTTGTAATTAATATAACAAAATTAACACAACTAGTTTCCTGATTTTTATTATTATCATTATTAAGACACATTCAAAGAAAGAGTTAAACTTGTTGATGGTCCTGGAGAGCTTTAGGGTGGAAAACACATCAGCATATTACCACACGATTTTTTGTATTTGCTCTGTGTAATGCTACTGAGAATTTGTCAGTAGTCCTAAATTTAATGTTTTAAATGCCCCATTTTAGGCCTCATGTTTTGAATCTGTGGTTTAGTAGGGACTTCACTTCTACTTGATTTTGAAGCGTTTGGCTGGAAGCGTCTGAAAATTGAAAAATGGCTCTTAGACCATAGTAAGAAAAGTTCTCTTTTTCCCCACTATGTTGTAGGACAAAGTGAACTGAGAAACCAGGTTTGGAATTAATTCTTCCTTCCAGATGTCTTGACAGTTAAATGACCAGTAGCAATTATTACAGAGGAAAGTGATTCTATATATCTTTAAATAAAAGAAATAAAATTATGTCAGGATGAGAAATTTCTCCACACTGTCTGTAGGTCCAGGAGAATTGAAACTCCTTTCTTAAATGCATACAGTTAATACAGTTTGGCAGTTTGTATTTTATAGTTTAGAAACTTACTCTTTTTGCATTGTTCCTTATTACCTAGGCAATCTCTGTTTTGTGGGAACTGCATAATTTCTATTCTGCTCTGTAGCATTCTGGAAGTTGTTCTTTGCTGGATTTATGTAAGTAGTTCTTCAATGAGTTCAGTGTTGTATAAGTGGGTTAAGCTGTGGGGTTTTTTTCTTACACTTAACTTCTTCATTGCATTAAATTTGGCAAGGCAACATTTCCTTCTTTCTTGTCTGTAGGATATGGTGAAAAAACGGCACCAGATCCCTGTTAAACTAAAGTGCCTGAAATCACTATAACATAAAGGAATCTGATGAAAGCTAGAAAATGCTTTTATGGCTTCATTGTAAAGACATAAAGAAAATGAATGAGGAATTTGAGAAATAGATGCACCAAAATTGTCAGGCAAATTGCATGATATGAAACCTCTTCTACAAAGGACAGTTCTGATCCATTAGTCAAAATATGCTATTAACTTAAGCCCGTCAGGTAGCATTTTTCTGAGGCCTAAATAACTACTAGCTGTGCACATAAGATTTCCTGACCTAGCCACTGACCTGAGAAGATAGGAGGCTGCAAGAAATGGAATAGATCTTCCTTCTTGTTTCTTAAAAGCATCTTTTATCCTGGAAGAGGGCTTGAGTTGCAGAGATGGGATGGCTGCCATATGAAAATACTTTTGCAAATCTTGAAATTGAACTGTGCTCCCTCGTGTTCGCTATCAACTTTTGTAATGCTAAGCTCTTCTTTGGGTACAATGGGAAGCTGAGATTTAGTGGGGCAAGCAGGGCAAAGGGTTTCAGCAGCCTGGACCATAACATGCCTGGAGAACACTGGAATTGCAGGAATATTGTGGAATATATTCTCCTTGAACTAGAATTTTTGTAGGAAAGAAATCCTTATCTTTCCCAAAAGCCTGATTGAGAAGAAATATTATTAGAAATATAAGTAGTTCCCAAGAGGATTCAGAGTTTTCTTTTTGCCCTGGAGAAAGAGATAAGTTGTCTGTGACTCTCATGTCTGAAGGGCCCTGAATTGCTAGCAGGGCATTCTGATGACAATGGACATTAGTTTCTTCTTTCTCTTTTCCTTGAAATCAAATAACTAATAGTTTCAGAAATATTATACCATAAATTCAGAAAAGATCATGTCAAATTAGTTGTCCTGTTTTCTCTTGAACATATGCCCTAACGTATGACTTAGGAATATTTTGCTAGCTTACCATTTGGCATTGACTATGTTTGCTCTTGTTGTATGGTTAAACCAGAAAGAATGAAATTATTTTAATTATCACAATAATTTTTAAATAATGCAAAAAATCATAGATTAATTTCTACATCAATGCTCCATGCTTCAAGAGAGTGGTTCATTCTCATCTCTTCAAATAAATCCTGGGTGCTCCTTGTTTGCTTATTTCTTTCTCATAGAATCATTGATGATGTTACAAATTTCCACTTGGGCACAGAGGTATTGACTGTAACTCTGATGATGTGGTCATCCAGCCACACCCTCATCCATCTACTAGTCCATTCATCAAACCCATCGCTCTCCAATTTAGCTTCAAAAATAGTGTGGGCGACTGTGTCATTGTCCTTACAAAAGTCCAGGTACATGACATCTATAGCTTTTCCCTTTACGCTGATGTAGTTATTCCATTGTTGAAGGGCACTAAATTATTCAGGGATTTATTGGGCAATGCTGAAGCCTTGTTAGCTGTCTCTAACCATCTCCTTGTCTTCCATATGTTTCAATATATCTTCCAGGAGTATCAGGGAAATCAGAAGGGAAAAAGCATGAAAAATTATGGGTTGATTGAGATAATGACTGCTTAACAGGTAAAACAAAAGTTGTGTGCACAAGCAAACCAAAACAACAAATCCATTCAC
This sequence comes from Acanthisitta chloris, assembly GCF_000695815.1. Lineage (NCBI taxonomy): Eukaryota > Metazoa > Chordata > Aves > Passeriformes > Acanthisittidae > Acanthisitta > Acanthisitta chloris. Next base: position 4,497 of record NW_008691776.1, on the reverse strand, counting down.
TGCTTCCCATTGGCAGGCCGATGTTCAGCCATCCCCAGGAAAGCAGGGCTCCTGCATATGTAGTGGTGACTTGGGATGACAAACACCATTGCTCTGGATGTGTTCCCCTTCCTCCTTTTTCGTCCAGCTCTATGTGCTGAGCATGATGCCATAAGGCATGGAATATCCCTTGAGTCAGCTGGGGTCAGCTGTCCTGACTGTGTCCTCTCCCAAATCCTTGCCCACCCCCAGCCTTCTCACTGGTGGGCCCAGGCAAGACACAGTATGGCCTGTATGCTATGCAAGCACTGATCAGCAACAGCTAAAACACCAGTGTGTCATCAAGACAGTTTTGGTCACAAATCCAAAACACTGCACCATATTAGCTACTAATAAGGAAAGTGACCCTATCCCAGCCAAACCAGTACACTCTCTTAGCACTGTTCCATTTTGAATAAAAATAATGAGGCAAAGGCTGTGACATCTTTCTGAATGTATATCTGAACTTTATAAACTCCATGACAGGTTAAGCTGATGTGGTAATTTGCTGTTAGGGCATGCTAAGGAGGTTTATTGTGACTTAAATTGACAGATGAGGGCAGGTAAAATTCATACTTTGTTAGTGATGATTGTATGAGTTGCATCAGGTGAATTGACTGATTAAATTAATCTTCCATGAAGAGTATGTTTTGCGTTTAACCCCTGATTCAGCCACTGTCTTTGGCAATGCATTTGCCTGATGAAATGCTTATGGAAAATTGCAATTACATACAAATGCTTTTCCTACCGTCCAACATGTCTGGTTACAAACTTCACAGCCTGCAAGAGAAGAATTGCAGGTGTTGCCTTTGAAGTAAACAGCTTCATAGTGGTTTGCCTGAGTCAAATCTCTTGACAAAATATCAAAGTATCTTGGTCAAAATATCATTATAGTCACTCATTATTTTAGTTAACAAGAGGCAGCCAAAACATTGATTAAGTTTACAGAAAAAACTATCACCGTTTCTGTTTGCTTTTTGCTACTATTGCTTGATATACGAGAAACATTATAGTTCAGAGCTGATGTTTGAGGTTTTCATATAGTCAATTTAATAAATAAGTGGCAAATGTGACAATGATTAACTTCATCTATGAAATATGAATAAATACTATGTGAGAAACAGGCTGGAAAACCGCAAAAAATATTTTTTTAAATTTGAAAGTTGTGTAGATGAGATGAAACGCGCCTCAGCAAGTAGTGAGACAAGACTGTACCTGAGACTGTCAGATGACAAAGTAACTGCAAACTCATAACTGTACCATATACTTAAAATTTACATGTATCTTGTCAGCAAATAGTAGATTTCTTTAGAAATTATCAATGAGCTGAGAGTGAGGGAAATAAATCAAGTGTCCAGTAAACACCAAAACTGTACTTAGAAGATTCAGAGGAACCGCTGTCAGTTAATAAGCTTAAGCAAACGTATGCATCATACAAACTCTGTTGCCTGAAATGAAAAGATTATTTTCTTAGGCAGTTGAGGTTTTTGTAAACATTTCTCATTAGTAGCCCAGTTTACATATTTTATGTTTCAAGGTATCTTTCTTAATGAAAGAAATATATTGATGGCTTTTAGCTGTCATTCATCCTACAGTAAAAAGGATCTGAACTTCATCCTGGTTTTAGAGCAGCAGCTTTCTCCAGTTGTATCTTGATTGATCTCCCCATTTAAAAACCTC
>NW_008691776.1:1565-2754 GCF_000695815.1 Acanthisitta chloris | reverse complement strand
AAGAAACCTTTCCACTTTCCCACTCACTCAAAGGTGGACTCAAGCACCAAAGGAGGAAGGGGTTTCCCTGTGGTTTTCATATGATTACCTGAAAAAGAGGCAAAGAATTAGATTCTTATGCCTTGCATCAAAACATATTTTCTTAACCCATAAAGCAAGCTGTGATGGTTTGACCCTGGCTGGATGTCAGGTACCCACCAAAGCTACTCTATCACTCCCCTCGGCAAATGGACAGGGGAGAGAAAATATAACAAAAGGTTAATCAGTTGAGATAAAGACAGGGAGAGGTCCCTCAGCAGGTACCATCATAGGCAAAACAGTCTCAGCTTAGGGAAATTAATTGAATTTATTACTAATCAAAATCAGAGCAGGATAATGACAAGTAAAACAAATCTTAAAAACACCTTCCCCCCACCCCTCCCTTCTGCCCAGGCTCTACCTCCTCCCCACCACAGGTGCAGGGAGCCAGGAATGGGAGTTATGGTCAGTTGTTCCAGTGTGGGGTCCCTCCCATGGCAGACAGCTCTCCATGAACTTCTCCAACGTTAGTTATTCCCACATGCTGCAGGTCTTCATGAACTACTCCAATGTGGGTCACTTTTCATAGGCTGCATGATCCAGTGTGTGGGTCCCCCACAGGGTGACAAGTCCTACCAGTAAACCTGCTCCAGCATGGGCTCCTTTCTCCACAGGTCCACAGGTCCCTGCCAGGAGCCTGTTACAGTGTGGCTTCCTATGGAGTCACAGCCTTCTTTTGGGCATCCACTTGCCCCAGTGTGTGTGGGGAGTGGCCTGGCTGCTCTCAGCAAGGCTCCAGCATGTCTGGGCTAGTCAGGGGACGTGTTAGGACTTCTTGCCCGAAGGCCTTAGGAGGAGTAGGCGTGGAGATGGGAATCTTGAACAGAAAGCGCCTGCTTGACTGGTGAGCCAGTCAGGAGTTAGGAAGTTGCTGGGATGTTACTGAGGGAGAAGACATGTAACAGATCGTTGTGCCTCAGGTTAACCAATTAGTGCACACCTAATGTATAGAATAAGCTAATCGGCAGAGAACATGCTAAGCCAAGAAAACTGTAAGTATCTGTGAAAAACAACAATAAGCAGACATCTTGCTTGGAATCAATCTGCCTCCCGTCTCTCCATCGTGACAAGTGTGGTTCTCCTCCATGGGTGGATATCTGCATCCCCATTG
>NW_008691776.1:437-1464 GCF_000695815.1 Acanthisitta chloris | reverse complement strand
TCTCCACTGACCTTGGTGTCTGCATAGTTGTTCCTCTCACACATTCTCATTCCTTTCTTCTCCAAGTGTGATTACATCTGTGCAATAACTTTTTTTCCTTCTTATGTATTTTATCACAAAAGCATTACCACCATTTCTGGTGGGCTCGGCTGTTTCCTCCCCCTTCTCCTGGGGCGTCTGCCCTTTCTCCTTTTCCCTTTCTCCGGAATGTCTCACGTTCAGTGGTAGACTAACCTGCAACTTCACTATTTTTCCATGTGCCCATTCTACAGAAAGCCTGTAGAGAATGGCAGGTTTTCAGATCAGGCTGAAGGCCACTATCTAGAATATGTAGTCACCTGCCCCGAAGAGTCAGCAGAAGCCAGTAGCCAGGGTGAAGGAGCTCCCGTCCACCTGCCTGAAAACAGCCCCCACTGTCCTGTGTTGTGTTCCCCATCGTCTCCACATAGGACTCTGCCCCGAGGTGAGAAGGGCTCTACAAAGCCAGAGGCCATCGGTGGTGTCCTGCCAGAGCCCTAGGCAGAACTTTTCTGATAATGACAGCATATCCTGGACCCTGTGCTGCCCTGGCTCTGCCGGAAGCTGGAGCCAGTCTTTGGGTACTGGTGAATTGCCAAGAGCACAGAGAACACGATCATCCACAGCCTCTGCGTCTATAGTCTGGATGACTTGTGTAAGATACTGCAGACTTCCCTTGAGGAATATGCACACCACTTGTCTACAGTGTCATCAATATTGCAGACTGGTGAAGCCAGAAGACCCAGAGGCTGCTGCACTCCCCTGATGCCAGGGAGGAAGAGGACAGCCCTGTGGCCAGCCTCTGCTTCAGCAGGTCCAACCCCAGCAGCTCCAGCAGCTCCAGATTCATCAGCTCCATCAGCTGCATCTCCACCAGCTCCTGGGAGAGGATTGCTGCCAGCAGCGCACCAGGGTCAGAGGTTGAAGAAGAATCTAGTATGTTGAAGCGCACCATCAGTGAGGCTGTTCTCATCCCTGCAGAGCAGGAGCAGCCCCAGAAGGAGCTAGG
>NW_008691776.1:0-358 GCF_000695815.1 Acanthisitta chloris | reverse complement strand
CGCTTGCCCAGAAGGCTCCAGTGCCCGCAAAAGATGAGGGCCTCCAGCTCCCAAGACCCTTCCCACCCCTGTAGGAGGCCACCTCACTGGCAGTGCTAGCAGAACTGCAGTGACTCTTTCATCATGGAAAGGAAAATAAATGGCTATTTCCTTGACTCAGGCTCTGATAGAGACTTCCTCCCCATTCTATGTCCTCTCCCTGACCGCCATACCACACTGTTGGCCAAGGCACCCTGGAGGTCCACAACCATGTTGTCAGTGTCTCCTCCCACAGGAAACACTGCTTCAGCCATGATGATGGAAGAGCTTCTGAAAAAACCTGGAAAGGGAGTGATAACAGGGGATAAAATGTTTCTAA
>NW_008691775.1:25514-34670 GCF_000695815.1 Acanthisitta chloris | reverse complement strand
CAGCCCATCTCTCCAGCCTATCCAGTTATCAGTTATTCCTGATGCTGCTGCCTGTGTTGCCTCATGGAGAAGGCAAGTATTTGAAAGAAAGAGACTAGACATTTCCAGGTGTAAGTGTGTATGACTACACTACAGATTAAAAAGCTCATCTTTTTCAGAGTAGCCTTACAAATCAAAGCCACTTGTATAATATATAGAGTATGTATACCCACACCAAGATGGGTACAAATGTCAAGCATATTTAATGCAATGTAATATAAAAAATGATCCCTTTATTACCTGCCCAATTCAAAAAAGCTGTGAGCAACTGCTCACTGCAATTTTATATGCTGCGATGAAACTGTAACCAATCTTATATCATGTACACCAAATACAACGCCAAAAACAAGAGTTGGACTCAACAATCCCTGTGAGTCCCTTCCAACTCAGAATATTCTGTGAACTTAATCAGTGAATGATTTTAAACAACTGCCACGTAACTTGCAACAATAAATTTAGGAGAAGCAGTCACAAAGGACAATCTCTGGGTTCCCTAGCAGTAAATTCAGGGGAGCAAGGCCTTGCTTCAAGGTCTCACTTTGCAACGAGACAGCCAAGTGAAAACCTGCTGCCTTCACTCATAGCTGCAGAGATGAAACCAGATACCTCCTTTGGAGGGGCTGGTAAACATGAATCAGTTTCCAAACACTTTCTTTGGAGAACATCTATGTACATTTTTCTCTTGGTCACATTCACTGCACAATCAGCAGAGCTTTGACAGTTTGAAGTACTTACAATGGAGCCATAATCTTACTTTTAGCCAGCTCTATCATGCAGATCTGAACCCTTATGGCAAGATAATTAGACAAATATAAAGGCAAAACAAGCTTTGCCGTATGTAGTGTGCTATTTCAATGTAATTTCCAAATCACATTTCTCTGGGGATAGGGACGAAGGGGTATATAAAAATTACTTTTTATGGACATGCCGAAAATCCCAGAGTAGGACTGTGGAAAAGGCACTGTATAAAGACACTGCAATAAGCATTTTGTGAAACATCCTACGTCTAAATAAACAAAACAGATTAAAGGCATACAGAGAAAAAACCACAGCACTTGATCATGGCTGCACAGCATGCAAGGCTCTGTTTCTTCCTTTGTGCCCTACTCTTTGGGCCCATCCTGCACTTAAATATGATTCACTCTATCAACTAACAAACTATAGATTTTAACTGAAATACCTACTGGAGTGAGGGGGAAGTTTTAAACAGTGTATCTCCATCTCTTCTTATCTTCCTGACCAATACACACAAAACAGACGAGGAGCTAAGCATTCTAGGCAGGTGGTTTCAATGACTCATTCTGTCCAAAACTATGATCTTCACACATAATCTGATCATTTTTGATTGCATGCTGTTCATTCAGAAAAACAGTTCCTGCGTATCAAGCCTAGTATTGCATCCTACTCCACAGGTAGGACTCTACAAAAGCTGCTTTTATGAAAAGTAGCCTTTTCATCAAACACGTATTCAATAGTGCAAGTCCACTGGTCCAGTAGAGGTCATTTAAATGTGACCTACTTTAGTGGTCACAGTACCTGAAGTATTATCTCAAAATGTCATGTTTAGCAGGGAAAGCAAATACAAACAAATACGATTGATTACAGCACTGAAAATATTTCACATGTTCCAGAGTTAGGTACTAGTTCTTCCATGAAAAGCAGAACTAACAGACCCCTGTGCTGTATGTATTGTAGTCCTCCTCATTCTCACCTGTAACGTTTCCACCAGCAACTTCAAAGCAAAGCTAACAGATCCTGTGGTTATGATGACACTGCACTTGTGTCCTCATCAGCTGGTTACCTTACACAAAATTTTTATGCAGTGTTCTGCCCACCTTTTCCTCCCCTTGGGTGTTAATCTGTCTCCTCCAGTATCAAACTATAGGAAATTATACACTATAACTATATATATAGTATATAACTACTACATAACTATATAACTACCTTCAAGACACCCACCCTATTCCTATCAAACAGGACTTATACTTGTCATCTAGATGGTCAAATAAACAGTACACCTGGCTAAGTTTCATTTTGGCAGCAGAAAGAGTTAAAAATAATATAGGTTGCTGCATCAGGTGCATCGCTTCCTGATATGACCTCTCAGCTATGTAGCACTTTCAACACAGGAGTTCTAATGGCTATTCTTACAAGCATGTTTTCTTTTCCTGTTGTTTTGTTGGTTTTTTTGGTGGCTTTTGTCTGTTTATTTTTTTGTTCTGTTTTTTAACAGAATATCACCATTCACATGTTTAAATACGTAACAGGTACTGAATACTGGAAAAACAAGCCAGATACTTTTTTTTGGTTAGTTGTTTAAAAGTATCTTCTTCCCTTGACATCAGCAGCTATCCTATCTGTCTAGATTTTCAAGCTTTGTTTTACCCAGAAGCTTCCCTGTGCCTCTGTGATTATATTTAGGCAAAATATTTTCCTGATTTATGATAATCACAAAAATATTTAGTGATTGCTATCAGTTCAAGTACTGATACTGCAGAATTTTTAGTCTTCGTGTCTTAGCATATCCTGTCTAACAGCAGACAAAAACAAAGCCTGCATGGACCAGCCACCAACTTAGGCAGAAATCTGCTCTTGACTATTTCACAAGCATCCAAACCAGGAAAGTCAAATTAGGTACTTTTCCTGCATTTGGACAAGATCATGTCTGTTACTTTGCACAGGCACACTGGAAAATCCTTCCTTAGTGGAAAAGACATTTAGTTTCATATATGAGAAGGTTAACAGTCAAGTTAGTTGTACAGTCAGGTAGTACAGGATTCATTTAGTGCCTCACATTAGGAACCTGAGGTTATCCTCCAGCAGTGTCTTCTCATTTACCTCTCTAGCAAACATCACCTTGGCAGCTAAAAGAGAAGTACTCAGGAGAAACTCTTAGGACAAAAAAATTCACTTATCTGCAGAGATCACTGAAGGAAAACGTTTAATGTGAAAGTCTTTCAGGATCACGCTTAAGTATGCACAAAAGTGCAGTCAGCTCATTAATTACTACAGGCCATAGGGATCTAGCTTACATATCTCATATGTGATGCACATCCCAGCAACGTTCAAGGGTTTAATGATTGTTCATTTGTCATACTGAAGTAAAACATGAAATTCAGAAATTCATGAGTGACATTGTGGCAAAGCAGTTGTAATCTACAGCTCTCTCAGATGCCCTCCCAGCTTTAGTTTTTTCTACAGGCAAGTCCAGTTGTCAAAATTAAACCCAGATTCTAGCAAACCAACAATGTTAGAGAACCAACTATACATGGGAGAATTCTTCACTAGGTGTGGCCTATATAGGTGCATATTCTAGCCAAAGTAAGGAGCCACTTGGCCAGTTACCTGCATTGACTCATGGTGACAAGACACAAGTGCAGCTATTAAGGTCCAAATAATCGACATCACAATCAGTAGCTTAAACAACAACTAAGAAGAACAGATCTTTCTCATAAATGGACAGGCAGTTTTAGAATAGTGAAACACAACAAAACCCAGCTAATTTTAAAGGACAGAGCTCTCTGACTTTCAGCAGCTGTTTTACAGAGTAGAATGCCTGGCCAGGCAGACAGTGCCAGACACTTTATCAGCTCTCCTGTTGTCATTTAGCCTTCTCACCCATTTCCTCTCTCAAAGTTACCACATCACTGCTCTTCTTTCTCTTCGAGGGTTATGAAGTGTTGCTGTATTGACTAGAAGGAATCAAAGTTTTGCATATTCTAAACCACTAAAATGAGCTTATTACTTACTCAAATTCTGTGGCATAATACTTGAAGAAGCCTATTAGCAAATCTCCAAGGCTTGACCCGTTTTTTGAGATGTAAGGAGGAATGGCACATGGAGCCTGATGAACAAGATGCAACTGCATAGCAGGATCAAAACATTCCTGTCAAAATAAAATCAGAGTGTATATACATACACACACACAGAGTCTTAACCTAGATGCATATATTTTTCCACAATAAACTGCATATCATTTGCTTATTAGATGTTCAAGGACAATTTACAAGCCAAAGACAACTACTCTTCTGCTCCTCTGTTGAACACTAGTTAATCCCTCTGAACATAGGTAGAATCATTGTGCACAGTAGTGTGTGAGATCATCCCCTGACTTCTGATCACTGAAGAATTTCAACGTGGGAGAATCTTTGGACTGGGCTTGCATCTAAAACCACAAGAGCAGAAGCCAAATAAAGTAGTCTGCAGTTGCACTGAGATCAGACAGGTGAAGCTAATACACCTATTGCCAAGTTTCCATACATGTGGTACAAGAACAATCCTAAAGGAAGGGCTGACATTTCTTTCACAGCACTGAGTTAAAATTGCATATGAGACCCACTGGCTATAAAATGAACCTGCATCCTCCCACATAATGAGTTCAAACACTGCAGTAGCACTTTCTCTAGCCAAGTTATCTGAAAGAATCAAAAAACCCAAACCCACCAGTGAAGTTGTACAAAAAAACTGAACACACAGAATGCAGCACTTAAGTTGAAGTGCTTTGCTTTAGGGGGGAAGAGGGTGGGAGTCATGGGAGTAAGAAAAAGTCAGGTTTGCTATGAAAAGAAGTCACTATTGCCAGCTTAAAGAAGAATGAATACAAGACTATATTAACATGGTTTTAGATCTGCTGAGCTGTTTCAGCATACATTGTATCTTTTAGGTTCTTCTGTTAGATCGGGGTACATGGGAGAAAACATATCTTCTCTTGCTAGAGGAACAATTTTTATAACCTGGTAATACCAGGTTTTAACACCATTTTGCAGCAATGTTGCATATTTTACATCAAACGAACTCAAGATACACATGAGCAAGCTTTACATTCACAGAAAGAAACTGTTTATGTAAATGTAGGGACCTATTCAGTCATTACTCCCATTCATGGGTTATTTTAAAAAGAGTAGTATCAGGCATGACTCAAACTTTAAAGTACCAGGACAGCACTAGAAGCCCTACACACTGCAATTCTATTTCCATGTGCACAGCTGGCAGTGCTTCCTCTGAGAAAACCACAGTACGTGATCAAACCAGTTGGACTGGGAAGTTTCCTGTCCTCTTTTGCCAATTCCAGCAAAACTTCCTGGAATCTTGTGCAACATCTTTTGGGGAAAAAAAGCCATTCTTCTAGTGATGAAAAATTGCAAGTCTTGATCTCACATGATAAAACTTTACATATAAAACATTATTACAGATAGCAGAGCTCAGAATTTAACAGCTTAAAATTCAACAGGAGGCACCAAAACAATGGAGACAGACAGACCTATGAACCAAATATGCAGCACACAAACATCTAGAAAGGGAATGGTTGGTTAGTCCTGTGTTATACAGTACTGAAATGCTAAGGCTTGGACACTGGGCCCAAGCCACAGCTGACTTATAGATGAATTCTGACCATCTGGTAATTGTGCTAGTTGGGCAATCTGCTAATAACAGATAAAGATTTAGCAAGCTCTTTATGTTAGTTGTGGTTATGAATGAACAAGCTGCTTGTAATATTTCAGGGAATTTGGACTGGTAACTTTCACATGGTCTGCTGTGAAAGAGGCACCGAGGCCATGCAGCTACCTGCAAAATATTTTAGGAAATTCCACCAATCACGTCCTGGGCTCTGGCCAAACCCCCGTCTCGCGTGGCCAGAGGAGAGAACCATCAGATGGTTTTCTTCATCAAACCAAAACCAATGCAGGTTGGTTTTAGCCTATTGATTTGGTCCATAAAAGCTGGATCCTCTTGTAGAGACTTTGGAAGCCTTACCTACAAGTGGATGTACTGCGTAGGACTTCCCAATTGTGGGAAAGGCTCTCCAAACCCTCACTGCAACCAGGGGCTCCCCAGTGACTGTGGGTCTGGGGAATGGGAAAGTATTGGGGCAATTGTGATGTGTCTTTCTTAATCACTATTCTTTTCTGTGTGTAGTAATGATAGTCACATTACCTTTCTTATTGTCTTTGTTGTTGGTTGTGCTGTTTGTATTAGAGCTTAGTAAACTAACCTTGTATGTAAATATATTGTTCTTTTTTCTATTATCTTAAAACATCAACAGTAAAATAAGCCTCTTCTTTCCATTGGTGTCTGTGTCATTTCTGCCATCCCCATCAATTGGCAGAACAAGTACATACAGTTTTAACCCTCAAGTTAATCAGACAGGTACTGGAGTGAAAGTCACTCCTTGCTCTTCACCACAGGAAGCTACAGAAGTCACAACAATTGAACTTATTGAATTGAGTTAGCAATTGAATTGAGTTAGCAGTATTCCAGCTCATGAAGAAACAGACATGGGAGGAGGGAAAAGAAAGAAGAACAAGGGCCACTGACCTCCAAACAATACAAAACAGAAATGCAATGAAATTACTACAACAGGTATCTACTAAGACTAGTAAGTGTTTGGAGGCAGCAAGCATTTTTCAAAAGGAGAATACCCTTTGAATGTCTAAATGTATGAGAACTTCTCAGCTGCAACAAAAATCTGCCACCACAGTGAGCTTGGCACCCAGAACAGCTAAAAGGTTAGACTTCGGGATACTATTTTTCATAAAAACAAATAAGTTATTTTCCTATTAGCAAGCAATAAGATATCAGACAAATCAAAATGCTCCTTACTCAGAAAGGCACTTCCCTTCAGAAAATACAGCTAATCATTAAAAACCCCAACCACCTAGTTTAAGTGACACACAGGTAAATAATTCCCATTTCCACTTGGTTTAGTGGTTATACCACTATGAAAATTACTCTTAAAAGGACAAGTAAGTATTGCAAAATAGAAAGCATGACTGAAATTAATTTTCTGGAAGAATATATGATTTTTTAACACTAACTAAAGCAAAGTATGAATCATATGTTTGTGATACTGTCAGAAAATTTATTTTTTTAAGTACTATGAATTGCTGATCACCACATATAGAAGGCAAAGACCAGCGTCTCATCTTTCTGAAATGCAGAAAATCTGTCATGGAAGAAGTTGCTATTGCCATATTTGCAAGTTTTACATGTAAAACCAAATTAATTATTACTTGAAATTGAGTATGTGGAAGATTTAACGAAAACTTCAGTCAAGATCTACCAATACTCATTATATCAATAACCAACAATGCAATGTGTTGAAGGTAATTTCTTAACAAAGTAATCACTTTGTGATCACAGTGTCCAGTGTGCAGGAGGCCAAACAAGCCACAGGATACCTCAACTCACTTTTCTGCTGGGCCACAGATAACCCATGAAAATCCACTAGCCTCAACTCACCTCCATTGTAAAACAGGAGTAACAGCTAATTTCCTTCCTGCTAGAGAGACTTGGGGAACAACCAGATAAACAAAACAATGTACAGCTTATAGATCCTGCAAGTAAGAGAGGCTGCCAATAAATAGGAATTACAAAGTATCCTTCAAAATTAGCTTAGTTTCATAGGCCATCCCTGTAAGTTTCCCTCCTTAACTTGCTCCAGTAGGCAAAAGATTCAGCTTCTATTAAAACTAGTCCCGGACTCACTTGCTGTGTCTGTCTCAAGCTGCCTTAAGAGGCTAAAAGGAAATTCAGGATCTCATTGTGCAACAAATATAAATCCATGATTTCAAAATATCCCAGAAAAAGGGACCCCATAGCCTCTTTCCTTTCTGGCTGATTTCTCAAGAAACACCAGCATACAGCAACATCCTTCATGTTCAACGTACATGATGCTTACAAGCATGCTCATTCCAACTTAAAAGGAACCTAAGTATACATCAATTAAAGATTTGACTATCTTGATGCATAGTGAGTTTAGCTCTGAGTGCACAAGATTCTTTGTTCAAAAAGGTTTACAGTGGTAACATCAGCAGAGTGTCTTGCCATTTTTGTATATTCACCCACATAAAATACCCTTCCCCAGTGCTACAAAAGAAGACTTAACTCATGTTTATGCTTTTTAATAGTGTAACTTCAAGCATGAAGCAAACTGTGTCTGTCCAAGGATTGACTACCACATTAATCACCATCCCACTTTCTGCCCCATCCTTTGCAAGACATGATGAGAGGCTGAGGCAGCAGAAACCCGTATGTGCTCATGCCAGAGCCCATGAAGTTCACTATCCAGAGCACTCACAGAGACCCACTTCCATCTTGCTTTAAGCTGATACACCAGGCTGCTCGAACACTGGAGTCTCAGGTTTCCTCCTGACTGCCAGTGGCAGCAATGTTTACCTCTGGCAAACACCTGTGCATCTGCCAGAGCTGAACACGAAACAACCAGATGCCGTAATGGCCTAAGTCACCACAGGCTCTCTAGAGCTCATCTGCTGAAGTCCTGACTTGGAGGGAAGTACTATGTAGACTTCAGAACTGGTCAACACGTTTTGTGGGCTACTATCATCTACTTGATCTGGCTGGGGTAGGCAAAAAGCCCCAGAATACATCCCTTCATCTGACGCTCCCTCTAAACTAGTGGTTGTGAAACACATCAGTTTGGTGCCAGCTGGAGACTCCCCACGGCAATGGAATGCACAAGTGGGAAAATCTGGTGGCTTTCCAGGACTTCTCACCCTTCACATTTGCAGTGGGGATACACTGAGTCACAGAATCTGCCTTTTGTTTCCTCCTCAAACATGTCCCTCTCATACAGTATAAACAAGCCATTTCCTCCAGAGCACAGAAGCATCTTCAGGCTGTAGATTTGATTTTGAGAAACTGTAGGTAGGATGGTTTGTTTCAGAAGGGGAGATGCAGTATTTATGTGCAGTATTAATATGAAGACAGAGCTTTGACCAGCTACAGCCACAAGAAAAACATATGGTTTCTTTTGACACTGACATTAGCCTGTGCTTTGTAATCATTACTGCAAGCTACACAACCAAAATTGTTCTGCTCTATTTTTAGTTTTAAATTTCTTTGAAATATTAGTATTCAGAAATTATAACTTCCAAAATTTTTAAACACTTAATTATATTGGAGACATTAGACCAAAATTATATTTGTGAGTTTCTGGCATATTAAATCTGAATCCATAGTTTTGATTTGCTTTTACAGCAAGCATACATAAAAATGTATTTTAATTTTGTTAGCAATCACAGAATATTTAGTCCATTCTCCAAAGGTAAGATAGCTAACAAGAACAACAAAAGAAAAATCTCTACATCTAAACAGGGT
>NW_008691775.1:13534-25470 GCF_000695815.1 Acanthisitta chloris | reverse complement strand
TAGAAACAGAGGCACCTGCAAGTCATTTACCATTTTCACACAACACGAGATAAAACTTTGCATTTAGTGCAGATTAATTAGATTTTTCAGCTTATGGTACTGTGCACTTTTGCCTTAATCACTGAAGGCATTAATATTTGCACAGTGCTCTGAAGGTTTTCACACAGTGCAAACACTGCAAAAATAAATGTTTGCGTTATGATTACAAAGGAGTCAAAAGCTACCAATTCTTACAGTTTTAAGTTTTGTGTAGCATGTTATTTAAAATACTACAGCACATGAACTCTAAGGAAACATAAAGAGCAAATTTAGCAACTGGAAAACCTATCAGATAAAGCTAAGTGAACAAGAAATGACTGACAGCTTCAGATGTTCTTCATGCTCACAGTGAAGGAATTAGAGGGTATACAGTAAGATAATAAAATCAGAGGAAAAGATAAAGACCATAAAAAGGTAGCACAGGTATGCCTAAGCAGATTTACAACATGGAAATAAAACTGCAGTGTATTATAGCTCAACGCTTTCTCCTGCATCTCGATTACCCCAATTACTCAAAAATGGCTGATGCCACAGTATTTTCTCCCTGATGAACAGTGTCATTAAATATTCCTGTTTCAGCACTATAGGAAATATATGCAAAAGACAGAATGGCTTTCTGATACTGCCTCAGCACAATTGTCAGCAGCAGATAAAACAAAACCGTACACAGACAGGGACACCAAACTGTGGCAACTCTGAATAAAGAACAAATTAACAAGTGATATGTGAGAAGAAAAGTAATGAGGAAGGAACTGAGGAGTGTCTGTAAATAAGTTATAGCATAGAATTATTCCGCAGTAGCATTTTTGCCCACAAATATTTAGCAGGGCAGGTGTTAGTTCTAGGTAAACTTCCTAAGCTTAAATCTCACTAATAACACTACTAATTGTTGAGGGATCAAAGCACACTGAGTTCTCTGGTACTCCACAGAGTATGATCCGGATATAACAGCAAAGTCCCACAAAGGTGTTTTCTTGTGGGACTGAAGCCAAATTTTGTGATGTCTCAAAAGTTTCCTTAGTAAATGTGTCTCTCTCACTCTTTGGTCACAGAAATATCAGGCAACTCAACAGCTGTGGGAGGGCATGGAATTCTGGAACACCAGAGCTAGATGAAAGAAACCCACTACTTAACTTACTAAGAAATAAGAAGCAGAAAGTTACAGCTGACACAGGGATATTTTCAGGCCAGCATAAAGAGAATTAGGTCAGCAGCTTTCATTAGCAGTTGTTTCTAACTGTGTGGGAAATCTTCTCACACACACCAGAACTTACATTAAAGAAATGATCAAAAGCAGCAAATAACCTCTTTCACGCTTATGTTTAGCAGATCAATGACTAGACTTACAGACTGTTCCCAACTTAATCCACTAGAGATAGTTAAGAATTCACATATTTAGATAAGCAGGCTCATACACATAGTTGATGTATTAAGAAACACTTACTGGGTAATTTTTTTGGAGGGATGGAATGATGGGCTCAGATAAGGCTGTAAAAAAAAAAAAAGGAGTTTAAAGTTGTTGTGATTCCCTTAATTCACAGGAAACAGTATCATATCAACACCACCGAAGACTTGGATTGAAATTCTATCTTAAAATCATCTATCAAGAACTTCACTTTCATGCATTTTGTAAAATGAAAGTTATTCAGCCAATAATTCTATGGCTATATTTCCTAGTAGTACAAGTTTATTCAGCTAAGGGAAGCTGTTACCAAGATACTACTATATGTGGAAGACATGACAGATTTCAGAGCAGCAGGGTACAACTCCCAATTTCTAAAATTTGTATTAATTCATGACTGTAAGAAAATCACTTAGATTCGCTACAAGAAAAAAATCAGAGCTTTTTTCATCACTCTTTTTTTCCTCCTATATCTAATACAACTCCATCACAGTGTAAGACATCTGCAGATACTGAAAAACACACATTTTTCAGCTGCAAAGTATTACATACTCCAAAAGTAATTTAAAGAAAAATGCCCAACACACTTATAATGCGAGGGAGATGAGACACTGGCCCAGGTTGCCCAGGGAGGCTGTGGATGGCCCAACTCAGGCAGTGTTCAAAGCCAGGCTGGATAAATCCTTGAGCAACCTGCTCTGGTGGGAGGTGTCCCTGCCCAGGGCAGGGGGTCAGGACTAGATCACCTCTAAGCTCCATTCCAACTCCTTAACATACTATGAAACTATGGAACTTGGTAGGCACTGCAAGCAAAATCCCCCCCAAATATATATACTTATGCTGTTAGTTGGTCTACTAAATGGCAAACAGGTTATAAAGGTCATTGCACTCATCAGAGATACTAACAAACACAAAATGAACCAAACATATGTCACTTTTATGAAAATCATGGGCTGGGAGAGCATCTATTGCACAATATATAGAACAGGGGGAAAATTATCACCCAGATTAGGTGGTTCTGCAGATAGACAGAAAAAACTTCCAAAAGTATTCACATCCCACTCAAGCCTTAGAGCAGCAGCAGAGCACTAACTAAAGCTTTAGCATCATGCCTTCATCAGGCTTTTTTTAAACAACTGGTCTACATCATTCACTAGGGAGAATAATAATTAAATTCAGTACACAGGACTTCGACTTGAGACTCAATTCACACTGCAACAAAGCCTCACAGGGGAAGGGATGTTACAGAATCCTTCTTCCATAAGGACTAAGAATCAGAACAGCAGAACTCTCAGAATGTGCTTGGAGTGTCTTCAAAGAGTACAATACATGAAGTATCAGAACTGCTAAGAATACGATCACAGCTGCTTTAATATTATTTTTATTTGGTTTGTGGGTGTTTTGAAACATGCAAGAGCTCGTATTTCTGTAACATCTTGGATGATTTCCAGTCCTCTGCCACAATAAAATAAAAGGCAACAAAATCTGAGCAATCCAACCAATCAGGATACTGTATCTGGGTCTGTATGCCTTGCAAAGAGGATGGACTTCAGGGGAAAAATTACCACTTACCACTAGCATTTGCCATATCATTTTTCATTACCACCTTTTTCTGTACAAGTAATGGTACAAGTCAGACCTGTTACCTGGAAGAAAGTTCATGTGCAACATACTGATGTCTACAAAATAAACTCAAGCCACACTAAACCTGGGCTCAAAGACATCCAAATGAGTATAAGAATATGGAAATTAATTAAGTAGTACAGGAAAGAAATCTGCCTAGTGAAGACAGGGACACCATTTACTGCAAAAGAAAGCTTTTTTTTTTTCCCCCTCCCAAGTAACATCAATGAAAACTCTGTTAGAAGGACACAAGCTACTTTCAGGACCATCACATGCACGTAGCAGGAAAAAAACCCCAACTTAAAATTTACATGAATAAAACATCAGAATCTAAACAGCTAGTGATAAATACATGTCCTGAACCACAACTCAGGGGACTTTTTTGGCAGAAAAGGCTGATGAAACACAGGCAAAAGGCTCCTCTTTGGTTTGTGGACTGCAGATCCTTCCAGGGCAGCTGACTGATCAGTTTTGTATGAAGAAGGACCTACTTGAACCTCTTTCCCCTTCTCTAGACAGCTGTAGCAGCTGCCAGAGATGACTACAGGAAATGCCCTCATGCTTGCAGTGTTGTTGACATTCTGTCAAGGCTACACATTTATACTCCCATGTAAGTCCTGCTCTTTTCCCTTTGGTATGTTACCTTATGAACAGCTCAGTGTTGGCTATTCACGACTGACAGCACCTAATAAAGCCCCTAGAGTAACTGTGATACAATGAAAATAGACTTCCAAGTGAAAAGGCCTGTTTCCACCACAAGTGTAACACTAACCATAAAATGCTTATCAAGTCACTATTTAGATGGTCACTCATTCCTAGACCAGGTAAAGACAATTTTTCCCCTTCTCCAGCTTGTGCTTCTCCTTTGGATCACAATCATCACATCTAGTACTTCCCAGCACTTTCACTTTGACTCTAATAATCACTTTAAGTTCATTGGCATTTCATCTCCAACACTTTTTTTACTTATTTTTTTTCCCCTGGTGTGTATTAAGGATCTACTCAGTCACCTACAGTGTGGTTTCAGTGTTAAGACAACAGACTTGGCCATTTCATTAGTTTTTATCACAAAAGCGCTGAAATCTACGAAATTCCACCACAGTAGCTGCAGAGGAGAAAAACACCATACTCACTGGGTAGATTATCTTATGTCCTACTGTCCTCAAGATTAGTACATTAACTACAAAAACAAGGTCTGGGCGTCAAAGAACTGAAAAGAGATCCTGCCAACTGGATCCCAAGTACAAAAAAATGCCCTTAGAGGTCCCCTTTCACACACACTGTTCAGCTTAGAGCAAGCCATAAGCTTGAGTCAACTGATAAAAAGCTTTCCACTCAAGTACAGAGTGGGTGTAGTGCCATCCTGAAACTAAGACATGGTTAGCCATCCACTCTGCAGCAAGTACCTACACTCCAGGCCAAACAAGCTGTCAAAGGAGCTAAATATTACTCCTATCTGACTGAAAAATAAAGTTTAAAACCTACACAAACTGACAAAAAGGAAAAGTCTAAAATGAGAGTCTGTGAAAGTTGTCCACACATATGATCATAAAATGTTAAGAATCAGTAGTCATTAAAATAACATAGACAAGAATAATCAAGGGTACAAAAAATAAAAAAAATTATGTAGAATCAATACAAGCAGCAATGAACTGACAGGAATCAAATAAATACTTCTACAGGCATATTCACAAGGTGTGAAGTCTGCCTAGAGACATCATAGCAACTTCAGTATCTGAAGAGGTTCCAGGGAAGCTGCAGAGGGACTCTTTGCTAGCAACTGCAGTGACAGGAAAAAGGACAATGGGTACAAATTGAAAGAGGGGAAATTTTGAGTAGATATTAGGAAGAAATGTTTGCCTGTAAGGGTGATGAGACACTGGCACAGGTTGCCCAGGGAGGCTGTCCCCAGCCCTGGCAGTGTTCACAGCCAGGTTGGCTAAAGCCTTGAGCAACCTGTTCTGGTGGGAGGTGTCCCTGCCCAGGGCAGGGGGTCAGGACTAGATCACCTCTAAGCTCTATTCCAATCTCTTAGCAAACTACGTACACTTGCATTTCTTTCTGAAGCCACCTACCTCCCAGTAAGCAACCAAGAAACTCACACTGAACTAAATGATTTCTTAAAAGATTCCTTAAGTCTTAGGCAAGAATTGCAAACAAAAACAACCACAGGTGTGGACTTCTCTGATGAAGGAAATAAATAGGGGAATAAGCTCATTCCAATCTACTGCTCAAAAACATTTCTGGACCTCATGGGGTTTTTTGAATTCTCCTCAAGGATTCTTAGCTTCTCAGGTAAAGCTCTCCAGCTCCATAGAGACATGTTTCAACATATTAGAGTCACAAGAACAGATACTGCCACTGGAAGTAACTTCTAATCATCTTTGACACTTGTTACCTTACAGAAGACAGTAACCAGTGAAAAAATCTAACCACATGACAGTGCATTCTTGCATACACATGTCCTCCAGGTTCAGGCCTTCACTCACCAGCAAACAGTAAAATGACCCCTCAGTATTTGGTGTCCCTATGAATTTTCCTGAAAGTTTACAAATAAACAAACAGACCACAAAAAAAAACCCCAAATCCATAAGCAAACAAAAGAAAAATCAATCAAACAAAACAAACCCCCCTGAAATTATGTTTAGGTTTTGTCCTTTTAAAAGGACAAAGAGAGGATGTGGGACTAGATGATCTCTAAGGTCCATCCAACCCCTTAACATACTAAGAAAAGGCAAATTTCTGTTAACTAGAGATTATTTTCCCTTTGTTCAAAGGCAGATTTTTTTGTTAAGCAGTGCTTGAGTTTATTTTATATTTACACAGTGTCTTGAAGGTACACTTATTTTTTAAGTTATTAAAAAGCTTTCTTTAGCTGGTAACTCTGCCTCCAGAGAAGAGGTCCACTTGTTATTGACAAATGCAGCACCAAGGAAATGCGGTAAACTCACTTTACTCTCAACTTTTTCTGAGAGGAATATGACTGTTGATGGAGTTTAATCTTATTAAAGAGTAAATCAACACAAATATGAGCTTAAATGAGACAGTTTCAACATGTAAAACAATGTACTTACTCTGTAAATAGTGCAAAACCATCAACACAAGACTATAGCTGTTTAAAGTACCACGACTGGCATCATTTATCTCATGAAATCTTGCCCACTTCTTAATAACGAGTACTAATGGACGAACTCGATTCTCAACTGCAAGTAAAATGAACACATCTCAGAAAAAGTACATTGAACTAGACAGTAATTAATCAGCACTTGTTCCTACTTGACCAAAGTGACATTTTTGTATTCCAAGGTTACCTTCTGCAAGAATTTTATAGAATTTACTTGGTTATTCTACAGGCACTATTCATGCTGTAAAAATCAGAACAACATGTTTGCCTTTGAGTAGTAAGGTCCACACACACATTACTAGGGATATGCCAGGAAACCTGCAGAAAAGACAATACTGGGTACATCACCAGTCAATACAGCAGTATCACATTGCACTTTTAAGCTCTCTCCAGTTTATTGTGCTGATTTTCCCTGACAGGACAGACCCTAAGTTATTTTTCTGTTTGGGTGATATAAACTCTGGGGACAGAGAAAGGAATTCTCCTGGCTGGAGGACACAGGGCTCATTCCTAAGTCTATCTCAGGAGCTATGAAAGCAGTAACCCCTGCATACAAACATTAAATCTGCCTTGTCCTCAACAGCTTTTTATGTAGATCAGGTGCTATATACAATATCTCTTTAAACCAAGACATGTGCCTTCCATGAGGAAAGACCTGAATACAGTCACATTCCAGGTATGATCTTCTGAATTTCTGGGGAACACAGGTAAACTACAGTTCCACACAGGACTCCTTCATGTGTGTGTCACAGCACAAAAGATCTTTTTTTTCAGTTGAACTCATCCTGAGATATGATTCTATTTCTGCTGGTGCCTCTAATTAGTATATACCAAAGTCAGTGTGCAATAAGACCAGTAAACTTTGGCTGGTACTCTGATACAAGATACCACCTCAAGAAAATGCTGAGTGATGTCATTTGCTCAAAGATAGAGTGCAGCTTCCACTAACTGAAAAACACCTACCAACAACTGCTGACTTAATCACACACATGCCTCCTTCAGCAACCCCCTGGTAACGCCACAGGCTTCAGTTTCTAGCTCTGCTCAAATCTACCTACATTTTCTGTGGACATTTAGCTTCACCTTGCCCCATCACCTCTCATGTTTTCTACAGCATCTATGCACCAACACAGAAGAACAAACTCCAAAAAAAGAGATATGAGTATCCACAGAAATATTTAGAAGATTTGGCTTTTTTTATCATGTTCACTTCATCCTTATCATGTTCACTAAGACAACTTGTTTGCCTGAGCATCTCATTTGTTCTAATGGAACAAAGAGACCAATACATTTTCCACATGAGAAGTTACTTGATCTTTTTTTTCTTTCCTCCACACAGGGTGAAGCCCTTCAACCACACATTTAAGTGAACAGATAATAGAATCACAGAATCTAGGGGTTGGAATGGACCTTACAGGTCATCTAGGCCCAAGGACAACTTGTTTGCCTGAGCATCTCATTTGTTCTAATGGAACAAAGAGACCAATACATTTTCCACATGAGAAGTTACTTGATCTTTTTTTTCTTTCCTCCACACAGGGTGAAGCCCTTCAACCACACATTTAAGTGAACAGATAATAGAATCACAGAATCTAGGGGTTGGAATGGACCTTACAGGTCATCTAGGCCCAAGCTCCTTCCATGGGCAGGGACACCTCCTCACTAGGTTGCTCAACTCAACGCTCATCCAGCCTGGCCTTGAACACTGCCAGGGTCAGGGCAGCCACCATGTCCCTGGGCAACCTGTGCCAGTGTCTCACCACCCTCACTAATATCTAACCTAAACTTCCACTCCATCAGTTTGAACCCAAAACTTCTAATGCTACCCACCCTTGCTGATATAACTTATAAAAGTATGCAAAGAGAGTGTCTGACAAAAGTTTCTATTTAGTTTTGATTGCCTTATGTCATCTGAGAGTCTTCTGGTCCAAGGAAGACAAAATGTCTGCTTCATAGAGTTTTTCTATTTAGGAAGGTCCAGCACATCAGGGACAATATTTGCAATCACAAGTCTCCCTTAGCTACTAACTCACTCCTTGACCTTAAGAAAGTATTTGTCCTTCGTCAGGAGACAAATTTCATTTTACTGGCCTGATAAAAGTGGGCACCATGGCAGAACAGAATAAAAGGTAGGATACTAGCACCCCTTCCACTGCTCTCTTCACATCTGATTCATCTCTGCCCTACAGTGACTTCCTGAGAAGAATAAGGGAAACCTGTGGCTGAAGGTAGGAACAAATATATCAACACTCAGCTTGGTGAAAGTGACCCCTCACCCACAGTCATGAATGACAAAGATTATTTCCTAACCTTTTTAAGCTTGGAAGGAAATCTTCCTCCAGCCATACACTATTGTGGATGTATGAAGAAACCACAGCGAACTAACCGAACCAGCACAAGTTGCAGACTCTACGACTAACATGAATATGGAACACAAACTATTCTGACGGAAATATTAGTAAAAATTTACTAGTAAAGCTCGCTTCTACTGATAACTTCCTACTCTAAATAGAAAGGAATTCTTTTACATAAGAACTGAAGGACCCAAAATGAACAAATGCAAAGGCCCTAGAAGAAATAGCCTGAGGTAAACTCCTTATGTACTTATCTGCCAAATGGCATTGTGATGCTAAGTCAGAAAACCCTAGTTCAGCACTAGGAGTGCTGCTCTTACTACTTCCCTTTCAGATGTCTGTTTCACAGTCTCTCCCTACAACACAAACTCCTCAGGAGACACAAACCAGTTTTGACTTCATCTTAGTATAAATACTGAAGCAGTATGCTGGATTTTCCAAGGAAAGACTCTGTAACAGCATAGAGACACAGCTACCCATCAGCCACACATCCTGTGGGGAAATAAACTGGAGATTGTGCTACCAGATAAGCATTAGTGTAATGACCTCATTATCTGCAGAATAACTGGAACAGTCCTCGTAGTAGGCACGTGGACCTTAACATGAAAAATCTTTGTCATCCTCTGAATATTACAACATTCAATTACAAACACACCTAGCTGATATATGTTTTCTTCACAGAACGAGCAACAAGAACTTGCCACAAAGCTGTCTAATGCAGCCAAATAGGTAACTAGATAGGTATCAAACTGAATTTCAACATTATCTCAATACCCAAATACAAATTCAAAAAGCAAAGTCCATAGAAATAAGAATTTGCAATAAATACTTACTGAATGCATAACTTCTCAGAAGGAATGTGTTCCTTATCCCCACAACATTGTTTACATTCAAGTCGAACTCCACAGAGCTATGGGAGAGCAGAAGAGAAAAAGAATCAACCACCATGGTATTCAGTTTCTGAATGTTTATTATGTGCTTAGTGACAGAGATGGAGAAACGTAATTTTGATATAAAACCCAAGAAATTGTCTCCAGAGCTTTAAATGTTGTGATTTCTACGGTTTTATTTCTAGTACCTGAATAGCTTATAGAATCCCATTGTCATAAAAACATAATTGTTTTACATGAAGAAAACATTTAGATCCAAATGCAGACCTTAGAACAACTTAATATAACTGGGTTTTTTTTATTTTTACCAATTTTTCTCCCAACTAGACTTGCACTACATGATTTACTATGGACAACTTTTGACTGCCAGGAAGGATTCTCTGAGGTATTAGTTTAGGAAACTATGCCAATGAACTGAGAAGGAGAACTGGAAGAGGTTGGAAGTTAAGAGTCTCTTTTCTGCGATGACGGTCAGAGACAATCAGCACTTTGAAATGAAAACCAATTATGAGTAAACATGGCATGTTTTGTGATGAAACAGTTTGGATAACTTTCATTCTGTTAAGAGCAAGTAAGAACAAGGCGAACAAGCACTGACTGCTTTATTTACATTACACCCTGACCCCAGGTTGGAATTTCATGCTGCACACAGAGCTTTGCTACGCACAGTACTCAAAAAACTGTATTAAATCCATGGTCAATAAGCCATAGCAACACCAACTCGCAACAAGAAGAGCCTATTATTGACAAAGAAGTAGCTATCTGCAATGTGCAGCTACTTCCATTTCACATGCACAAGGCTCATTCATGTGGCATTTGTTTGCCTGAACACTCCTTTGGGTTTGCTTGAATATGTAAAGGGAACACAGACCTGAAATTCATTGAATTGGGTAGAACACATTAATTTGATGCCCACAAGAGGTTTTAGGTATCTTCAGCTACATTACTTGCATCAAAAATGCCACATAATTTTAAACCTCAATTATTATCAAGCATGACTTTTCAGATATTTTAAGGATATAGCACATAATAGTGCAGGAAATAAACAAGACTGAGCTACTGCTTGACAGCTGTAAATATAAGCATAAACACCAGTAAGAATATTAGTTGTATGGGCAAATATAATAAAGTAATGTGTCAGGCTGCATGTGTACTTACAATTAATCCAAATTGGCAAGATTACTATTTACCAGATGCCAATTGAAACAAGTTCTATTGCAGTGATTTAGTAGTTTCCCCTACACATTTAATAGCTACTGCATTTATAGCAAGTGAAAAAAGTTTTGTACTATTGGGACTTCAGTTCCACTAAAAGCAGTAAAAAAGGGAAAAAAAAAGTCAACTGCACATCAAATGTTAACACCAGAGGAAGCTTTTGTATCCTCTGTAGTACAAAAATCTTGTTAATTAATCAAAGTCTTGCTGGCAAGCAGAGACAGAAATGGAATTATCTCTTGGGAAAGGCTACCAAAAAAAAAAAAAAAACAAAAACAAGCTGCTAAGTCTTTAAGTGCAATGGATCTTCTCTTACTTTTACAGATCTCAAATAACCCAACTTTTAAGGTGGAAAAGGAGAACAAACACAAACCAAATCCTTTCTTATTCATCAAATCACAGTAAGTGGGAAACAGCCACTTTCAGATGTATATGGACCACTGGTAACACATTAGAATGTGCATCTCCAAGCACAGAGGTATCACCCACTGAACTCTACCACCTTCGCATCCAGAAAACTGCTTTCACAGGAGCCTTGTCATGTTTAGCTTCTGGTTTTGGCAAAAACAAGCTTAGTGCCTTGGGTACAGAATATCCAACCCATTTTTCAAGACCTCTGTGAAAAAATGAATGACTGTTCATGTATATGCATGTATGAGCCTACAAAAGACAGAGGCCAGTAAGAGACTGGAAATCTCCACCAAAACATGGATGTAGATGACAGGCTATGTAAGAGAAAGAACAATGAAGAAAGAAAACAAAACAAAAACCAACACCCAACAACTTGGAAAGCTACGCCAACAAATACTGGAAGATTTTAACATGATTCAGACTGACAATGTACTTCAGTGCTTTGCACGACTTCTTGCTCTGTCAGATACTTTTATCACACATAATAAGAAATACATCATTCCTTGCCCCAATAAATCCCTCTTAATTATTCTTTCTCATGCCTTCATAATGAAGATATGATTAATACAATAACATACAACTCTCCAGCTGCCTCCCTCTTCATGAACAGCGTGGTCAACAGGACCAGGGAAGTGATTCTGCCCCTGGACTCTAGCACTGGTGAGGCCACACCTTGAGTACTGTGTGCAGTTCTGGGCCCCTCAGTTGAGGAGGGACATTGAGGTGCTGGAGCAGGTGCAGAGAAGAGCAATGAGGCTGGTGAAGGGACTCGAGCACAAGTCCCATGAGCAGAGGCTAAGGGAGTTGGGATTGTTTAGCCTGGAGAAGAGGAGGCTCAGGGGAGACCTTATCACCCTCTACAACTCCCTGACAGGAGG
>NW_008691775.1:0-13327 GCF_000695815.1 Acanthisitta chloris | reverse complement strand
CCATGGTCTAGTAATCACAGTAGGGTTGGACTTGATGATCTTGGAGGTCTTTTCCAACCTAATTGATTCTATGATTCTAAATACAGGCCATAAAATCACTGCCTAACAGTGTAAATATAACACGCAACACTACTTTGTTATACACACAGTACCATCTAGAAGACAGAACACACTCTCTAAAATGAACAAGAACTTATGAATCAAGAAAACATCATCACAATAAAGTTTGTTTTAATGTTGTTTGTGTCAGCACTGTGAATTATTCCTTCAGTAGCACAATAGTTATGTCTGCACAGAAAGCAAAATCATCTTTCACAACAGTTTTCTTTCCACCCTTGTTGTGTCATAAACCATGAACTGGAGTCCACTGTGTGCAGACAACCCCTAGAAATATGTGATGTACTGCTTGTAATTCACATCACAGAAGCTCAACAGCATCTCAGCCACAAGAGCTGCTTCAAGGCATCAAGGAATTATGCTGATCTGCCACTGCATGATAGCTGCACACATTTGCAATACAACTGTGGTA
The DNA here is from genome assembly GCF_000695815.1 of Acanthisitta chloris. Lineage (NCBI taxonomy): Eukaryota > Metazoa > Chordata > Aves > Passeriformes > Acanthisittidae > Acanthisitta > Acanthisitta chloris. The sequence goes on along the minus strand of NW_008691775.1, from coordinate 12,798 downwards.
CCACACAAATAAACATGTTAGATGGGAACTACCCCTAAGGACAGTACATATATAGAGCATTTTCCCATGTTAGAGTCTAAAAAAATACGATGAACAGAATACTTACCTGATTTTATCCCTGAACTTCACTATTGGCACTTTTGCTCTAATCAGCTGAGGTCGCTCAATGTAGCCTGCTGAAAGGGAGAAAAACAGGCAATTAAGTTTCATGTAAGACACTGATCTCAATAAAAGCTCCTGGAATCATATTTACTGATTTATAGCAAATAGTAGCTTATCAAGTTTAGCAAACACATTCTCAGAAGGGTTGTGCTAAACTAAGTCACCTTTAGCAAATGCAGCAGAAATACAATCTATGAAAGCAGGTGAAAAAAACCAAAATCACACTGAACTTCAGGGAAGGAAGTAGAATATTAGAGTAGAAGATTATCCTGTGGGAAATATAATCCAGAAATTTGAACATAGGGAATACAGTTCTACAATGCATTCATGGACCAGTACTTGTAATAGGAATCCTGAATAGTCATGACTAAGTTTCAAAAATAAGGCAGCAAGAACATATCCATCCAGGATGGGCAGACACTTAAGCCCAACACTACATTCAGCATGTGATCAGCTGCATACTTTTAAGCTGTGCTCAGTTTGCTTACAGTTGAAATTATGCATTTTAATGATCAGAAAAATCAATATAACTTCACCATTCACTTACTACTCAGTCACTCATAGGCTTACAACTTCCTTTGAAAACTGTTTATTTGAATGATGAGGTCCATACCAAGAAATGCTACTGCCAACAGGACAATGCTTTCTATCAAAGGTGGGATAAGTTTTATCTGTCTTTTGCTTTAATAGTGACAGGACATGCAACAAATTCACAATCACAGGATGGCACCTCAGCTGATTATCCACACAGTACAGACATGTAGGCTCAATGCCAAACCATCCAAACCCACATATATGAAGCTCTGCCAGGCTCACACAGTGCTGCCAAACGTACCCTTCACACTCAGGTCCCCAAAACTGCTCCATCAGCCACAGTATCAACATTTCCCTATACTTCATGATATCTCAGGCTATATTTAGGAGTTGCCCATCATCCTGAATTTAAAATGTACCCAAGAAAGTAATGGAAAAGAAACAAAACCAGAGCCTGTGATATGAATTTGGACAAAAAGCACGATTTTAGCAATTTCTTCAGTTGCAAAATCTGAGGCCACTTGAATTTGCTCATCTCTAACATCATACATTAAAAAAAAACCTTAAATAAAACCTGATCTTCCCTCCCCCTAGCAAAAAAAAAGCAAAGAGGTATTTCTGTCAGTTTGAACAGCCACCCTGAATAAACAGCATCATCTCCATTGCTTGTCGATGACAAACTCAGGTTTGGTGAAATGCTACTGTGCAACACTCAATTAAAACAAATGTTACCTTTTTTTGAGACTCTATGAAAGTGTTCTATGGATACACACGTTCAGACAGATTTGACTTGTGGCAATCCTTCATCTGGATTTTAATGCATTGTACAAGACTGAGCCACACACAGACTGGCACTCACAATAAAAGATAACCTTAGTAACTTACTAATGTTAAAAAAAGAATATTATAGAACTCACTGGACATAAAATCTAGTACAATTTACACAAGTATCTCCTCTTTCTAGCTGCATCTTCGGACAGATCCAATCATCCCTCCTCCAGTATCCCAGAACATTCTTTAGGTGAAGCTGACAGCTCTGTCTCCTTTCCTTTCACGCCAAAATTTAAGGCCAAGATTCCCAACACAATAGCACACGGTAGACAGCTGTGGATATCTATCTGCATACCATGGAAATTCAGTTTCCCTCACTATGACCCTTCCCAAGTGCTCTTCAGAAGTTAACTGAACTCATTCTAGTGTCAATCCACTTCCAAACACATTCTTGTCTGCAAATGCCTGCCAATACTTGATGGCTGCTTGTGGCAAATCAGATGGCTAAGGAAAAAAGATACATCCCAAAACATAATCCCAATCTGTTTCCCAGCATGAAAAAGAGCAAAGAGGAAGTCAGAAGGAGCAAGAAGGAAGTTAGGAAGCAGTAACTTCCTGCTGGTGTCCCCTTTCTTGGCTCAGACCAATAACACTGTTAGCAGAATCTGTATTGTATCCACCTTAGACTGTTACACATACCAGGCAAGAAACAAGCACAAATACAGGATGTGGAATTCTGAAATATATCCAGGCTGAATAAGTGTCTTACAGAACTGAATATGTGACCTTGAAAGCTAAGACCAGAGGGGCTACACCAAAATACATGTGAAGAAATCCACACAGCTGCCCTGCAGTTTTGGGCTTGTCTATCAAAGAGTCACAAACACAACTCTGACTGCAGCAAAAGGGTATAACAGATTCAAAGAAGACTGAGCACTGGCTCATAAATAACTTATTTAACAGAATTTCAGATTAAATAGCTTAATTATCTCTTTTAAGGAATAAAAGATTAAGCAACTGTATAAAATATTAATCCCAAACACAGTCTATGGCAAAAAGATCTCTGGCATTCTGGACTCACAGCCCAGTTTCACTGATAGGGTTATACTACAGAAGGAGAAACTGGGCAACACAGAAGTCTGAATCCACAGTCATGAAGACTTTAGGAAGATACAACTACAGGATGAGCTACCTGCAGATTTTTTGGAATTCATTCACTCACCTGCATAGTCCTTCAAATTCATTCAATTCCAAGTTCCCTGGTCCCAGCTGTTGCACATTTTCCACTAGACAACCACAAGGCAGATTCCACTCTGATACCCTAACCTCAATACTACCGCACCTCTTTGTGTAACTAAGAGAAAATGAGCTCTTTTTCCAGATAGTAAACACCAGTCAACCCAATACTGCCAAGTTGTTTTCCAAATGAATCCTGCACAGATGAATTTGAGGTGAGCAATCGGTCTGATGTTTACTCCCAGTGGCTTGGATTACAATCTCTTCAGTTATCACTCCAAATTTATGTTCCACATTTCTAAAAGACACTGGCTTGAGCATACAGTTCTAGGAATGTTAGCCAGTATTATAGAAAAAGGTATGTGTAGGTACCTGAAGAAGTAAGTCAGGAAGTTACACATACTCAACCAGTTTTTGAAGCAGGTGACATATCTGCTATCCCCACATCTCTCTAGGAGAAACACACAACACACCTTCAAGACTAACACATCCCACAAAACTAGTGCATAAATACTAGAAGCTTTTTCTTACTTTTCTCTGTGATTAGACTATTCAAAACCAGAACACATTTTAATTTCAGCCAGCACTCCAGATGCAGAATGACAACACAGAAAAGCCTCTGCTCTGAGACTTAAAATCTGATGCATATTCCTTGCTCACACTTGCTCCTTTTGCAAGACTGAAACTGAAATAAACTGGAGTTTATACAAACATTGAATCCACTACCCAAACCTCCTAGAATGAAATACTAACCTAACAACCACATTTGACTGTATATAAACGATGAGAGAGAGAGCACTCAAAGTTCTGAAGATGATTTACCTAAGACAAATTGTCAAAGAGACTGATTTACACTTGGAACACTTCTTAATTTATCAGTCATGGAATGCAGGTGAAAGAGAATCACACTCTTCTTACTGGCCTAATTTTGGAACACATGAGAACATCATAGTGCAAGAACAAAGAGGAAGGTTTTAGAAGCACAGTTAAGAAAAACTTCTTCCAAGTTTCTGAACTGAAGCGATCTGGAAATAGGTTAAAAAATCACTAGAACTTTACCTATACAACAAATCTCATCCTTCTTTCTTTTGTCCTTTAACTCACAAAACCAGAGCAAGAACTTAATTTTAAATAATGTCTTATCTTTCCATCCCCTTCTTCCTTCTCTTAGATCTTGACACATACTTCATCAACTTTCATGTTTGGCCCAAACTATGTTTATTTGCATTCTTTTGTCTGAAGCAGGAGTAAGTTTAATGACTGCTCACACACTTGTTGAGAACACGCTGCAGTCCTTCTTCTTACAGAGGAAAGAAATACTTAACTAGTCTTGTCTAAGAAGGATTACTTTAGGATGACAATATTGCATCACATGTTAAAGAGGCAGCACAAGACCTGCTAACAATGATCAGAAACAGCTTCATACGTTTCAGTTTGTCAGTTTGTCTTTGATTCAGAGTAAGCACCACTTAGCAACTAAAACTTCAGTGTGTTAACAACATTATTCTCATACTAAATCCAAAGCAAAGCACTGCACCATCTACTAAGAAGAAAATTAACTACCTCAGATGAAATCAGGACACCCCTTGTTTCAGAAGTACTGAACCTCTGCACAGTTGAGTTACAGCTTGTAAGTGAACTAAATCTAAGTGGAAAGAATGATATGCCAAAGCCTTTTCATTTGAACCAGGTGAACATTTCCAAACATCTTCTGTCTATCAGTTCTGTTCACAGAACATCCACACACAGACACAGGGACAGATGGCTATAAACAGGAATTAATGCCACAGAGAAGTTAAGATTCTGAAGAGATGTTCTAAGGGGTCTGTGTACCACAACTAAGAGCCTGAAAGGAGTGGTATTATCAGCTGTGCTTTGTCCTGCCTTACCTTCCAAAGAACATCCTGATTAAATCAAGCTGACCAATTGCACTTGCAAGGTAACAGAGAATTAGGAAAGCATCAAAAATGAGCAATGGCACAAATACCTTTCAGGATGACTCACACATGACCATCGTACCTTTCTGATACTGGTAAACAAACTTGATTTCGTCTAAAGCTCTCTCACAGTACAAAACCTCTTGAAAAAGATTGTTCATTTAGAAGCTCCCTTTCTGATTCCCTGAAAACACAACGACTTTATCACTGTGCTTGTGAGAAGGCACTGCAGATACATCCCTTGCCAACCCAGAGTAACTTCTGGACTCTTTATGCAAACGTCAATATACAATAGCAGTAAGCGCTAAACATCAGATGCCTGTTCTATCAAGTCTCTCTCCCAAGTGAGCTGCTAAAATCTGTGTGTGCACACTCGCCAATGAAGAAATTTTGAAGTCTGCATTTAAATGTATGGTTTGTTCCTTTTGGCACTGCAGGATTGTTCAGAACATCAATATAAGGAGTAGCATCAAAGAATATATCACAAGTCTGAGAAGGAGGATGATAAAGTCATTGAGATCAGTAAATGTCAGGGTCTTTTCTAATTCAAAGGATCATACAAAAGCCTCTTTGAAGTAGGAGGCTTTCACATTTAAGTCAAGAACTGCCTGGGTGAACTCTTCATCTCAAGGGAGTCTAAATGGCAACTTATAACAACTATGAATTGACCTGTTTTATCTGTATGTGCTGCTGCTGTCCTCATTTAGCACTTTCTCAGGCACCCAAGTTAATTACTTCACTGGCATCAAGGCCAAAATCAATTCTACACATCTACCATGTCTGACATCTTATTGTACAAATTTTAAAGAGTGTTTTGCCGAGGAAAGCACTGCAATCTAAGAGTGCTAAGTTCACTAACAGAGGTTTCCCAAAAAGAAACCTACCCATTGTGCTCCACAATTCAAAAGCCACTTGAGCTACTACCAGGTATTGAGGTCCACTCGTTCTCAAGAAAACTGTTACATTTCCCTAATTACCATCTGTCCTGGGTTGCAATGGTATGTATTCTATTTTCGTCTCCACAAGCTGTTAAAGAAGGTGGGGCAGTGATCCTTATCACCATGTCCCTGATGGCTCCCTCAGGGGGCTGTCTCTGATTAATGGGCTGCCAAGGACCCATACATGACACATCCGCCCAGTGATCCATTATCACCTTGTCCCATTGTGAGGTGACTCACCCCAGGGGTGGGGAGCCAAACATGCTCACAGGGATATAAGCCGGGGTTTGGACCAGCACAGGTAGCCTTTTGCCTGCTGGATTCCCAGAGGACAAGAGCTGCTGCTGGACCTTCAGGAGAGGAGCAGATCTGCGGGATCACTGCTCCAGCAAAGCCATTGCTCCAGGAGGACTGCAGCTACCATTTTAATCGGACTACTACTAACACCCTGACTGACAGGGTGTCAGGTTACTTTCTGACTCTGTCAGGTTATTTTTGTACTGTTGCATTTGTTGTTGTTTTGCTGTGTTGTTCATATTAAATTGTACTTCTGACTTGGAGTCTCTCACTGGTTTGCTTTCAAACCAGCACACCATCCATCAGCACCAAGTAACACTGCTAAATATTAACACCTTTTCTTCACACAGTACTGTAAGCTAGACAAGATGCAATCACATACATTAGTTACAACTATGCATCAATGCTTCTTCCAGAACTGCCAATAATCTTAGCACCTCACTGTAGCCAGGAACTTACAAAGTTTAGTACTGAAGAGCTCTTGGACAACGCTGAGTATTCGCCTCGCTTCAGTCTTCTGATTCACCTGGAATATGATGTTAAAGAAACAAGTTGGTGTCCCTCATTTAGGTGTTCCAAGTAAGCATTCTTTACTTTCAAATTAACTATCAGAATAAGACATGGACATACACACTAAAATGCTGTATACCCTACACATACGTCTACCATGGCAAATGCCAGACAGGACAATCCATATTCAACACGCAGAGTAATTATCACTCAAAAATCATAGAACTGGAAGAAAACCCACCCCCATTCACACAAAAGTGTCCTCTCCTTCCCTTTAAATGATGCTTCAATTCTTTCAAGATCATGCACTATTTAGATTTCTTTTTTGCTACATCTTTTCTCTCAAACTAAATTCTACTCACAACATTTCCTCTCACTAAAAATATTTAGGATATTTTGCACATCAAATTCCTTTTTATGCCTGATCACTAAAATTGGTAGCTATGAATCTAAATAATGATGTAAAAAATTGGACTCATTAAAAGTTGCCCCTGCATCTAAAATAAGTTAAGAGTTCTCTAAACAACTTTATTCCTCATTCTAGGCATTTATTTCTGCAGTTCTTTCACTTACGAATTGAAAGCAATTTTTGTGCGTGACTCCCTTCACCAGCCTCACTACCCTTCTCTGGACCTGCTCCAGCACTTCAATAGGATATTGAGCACATGTGCCCTGAGGAGAGGCTGAGGGAGCTGGGGGTGTTCAGCCTGGAGAAGAGAAGGCTCAGGGGAGGCCTTATCACCCTCTACAACTCCCTGCAAGGAGGTTGGAGTCAGGTGGGGGTTGGTCTCTTCTCCCAGGCAACCAGCAGGAGGACAAGAGGGCACAGACTCAAGCTCTGCCAGGGGAGGGTTAGGCTGAATGTTAGGAGGAGATTTTTTACAGAGTGATCAGGCATTGGAATGGGCTGCCCAGGGAGGTGGTGGATTCACTGTCCCTGGAGGTTTTCAAGATAAGACTGGATGTGGCACTTAGTGCCATGGTCTAGTAACCATGGTAAGGTTGGACTCTATGATCTTAGAGGTCTCTTCCAACCTGTCTGATTCTAGGATTTCTGGGCCCAAAATTCATAGCTATTATGAGTAGAAAACTATGTTATTAAATCAAAAGGACTGGACCATTTCTTTATCATTTAAGAATCATCAGTTAGATGTTTATCATTTTATCATGTTTATAATGTAGAATCATTTTAGCCTTATAAAAACACAAACCCAGGCTTTGCTTTAACTATGTGTGTTTTAGATGACTTACTGGTTCTTCTTTAACCACCAGGCACAAATCAGCATCACTGCTACGAGTGCCAAATCCATTCAGTGAGGACCCAACCAGAAAGAGTCTGCTCTCTGTAACAGAAAAATGACAGAAAAAAACCACGACATTTAACATGAAGGAAGAACCACAAACCTGAAGAATACTCAAATTGGTATTAAGTAACCAAATTCAAAACATACGTGGAAATATTTGCTGTATTTCCCTCTGGAGCTGTGACCTGCAGAGCTCTTTACTGTTCAAATCTGAGGGCTGTTGCCGACATGCTTGAAACAACTGCAGAATCTGCTGACTTAACTGGACACACACATCCAAAAAGCAAAGACACAGAGAAGTGAACATTCTTTCCTGCCAGAGATGCAACTACATGAAACACAGAAGACTGTTTTTTCTTTATAATGCAAACTCCAGGATCATTTCACATGACTACTCCATTGCCTAGAGTTTTACTGCATATGGAGTAACTCTCTGAAAGAAACTTCCTAGGTTTTAAACTTAAGTGTGGTCAATTTGTTACAAAAATATCTATCCACAGAAAACAAGTTTTTGTATCATTATCTGCAGCCCTTCAGTAAATAAGTAGTGTAAGACCAGACATCTCCTGCTGACTTTAATGTCAATGGTTTGCCTATCAGCAATAGGGAGAAAAAAATAACTATTAAAAACTGATTTAAATTAGGGGTTTTTTATTCTACACAAACTGTTAAAGAAGTAATCAGATCTCTGGTGGAAGGAGGTATTAACTGCTTTCTCTTAACAAAACTGTTACATGCTATAATCAACAGGCACATTGATACTGAAAGAAAAAGCTTCTGTCATGTGGGTGCAGACAAGGTAATAAAACTGATTAGTCACATGGGGAGTTTTGTATTTATTTATTTATTTGAAAAACAAAAAGAAACAGTTCTAAACTACACTGTCCACTAGTTCTAAACTACTCCTGTCCACCTACAGAAGGCATTCTCTTCTACATTTTAGCAAGGACAGTAATTTTCATGCCCTCTTGGAAAGAGGTGGAAGATACATTTACAGGCCCAATACTGTATTTATTCACATTACTCACATTACTCTGGTGGCTTTTTTTCAAGCCGGATTCTCCTCACCTCATATGATGTCACAAAGGGACCAGTTTTTACTTCCTGGAGCAGACATGTATGTTTCCTCACATTAGTATGGAAACCAAACAACACCCTGACATCCTCCCCACCAAAAATGCTCCAAACCCAAGCACACACAGGGAGGCTGTACAGAACCATAGCAGCAGCAACATTTACTGACACTGTCAAAAACCCCTGCAGACACTGCTGTGGTCTCCCACAGCACTCCTGGACTCTGCCTACTCAGAAGGCAGAAGCCAAGCACGAGCACAACGGTATTACCTGATCTTTGGCCTCGGGGAGTGTAGTTTCTGTCTGGTCTGGTAATAAGGTATTCCGCAAGGGAGGGACACAGCCAGCCAAAGCTGGTGAGCTACCCACGAGGTGCACTGGAGACCAAACTGATCTTGGGAAGGAGTGTCTACGTTCTTCTGGTAAAGGCACAGCATGGTTAACTACACTTCTTCCAGAATTAAGTGAAGCAATCCGCTGCCGTTTGACATGACTTGGATAAACTTCTTCACTTTGTCTCCTAGGGAGAGAGAGACAGAAAGAGTATAATTCCTCTAGTTTGTAAGCTCCAACCTATGCTTAAGAGACAGTTTCTACAAAGTTCAAATATCAGTGCTTAAGTATGTAAGTTCTTCACTACAAGCAAGTATTCTACAGAACAGGCATGAAACGAACATGGAATGGGAAAAGGGAAGACAACTGCAGAACTGCAGCTACCCCAGAACTGAATTGATGCAACTGCTTCAAGGTGTCTGCACCAACCAACTGAAACCCAAGGAGCTTCTTTAGTTCGTGCGATAGTCACATACTCAGTTGTAACTTAATACAACACACTTGATTTTACTTATTTTTACATCTGTTAGATCTAGAAAAGAAACAGTATACAGGAAACAGTTCTGCAGACAGATTACATGAACCTTCTTCCCTATCAGCTGATTCACAGAATGATTACGAACACATCAGGTACTGTATCTGAACTGATAAGGAGAACAGATGTTTTTCTTCTAAAGTGTTGAAAGTAAAACCCTACATTCACCTGGAATTTCTCTTTCTGTGGTAACTAAAGTAAAAAAGGCAGTTGCGTAAATTCAAGTAAGTTTAAGGGTTTTTTAAACTAAAAAACTAGGTTTCCATAAAATTCCTCTTTAAAACAGAAGAACTTACACATGCTTGAGTTTAGTACTCTGTACTTGAAAAATAAAGCATCATGCAATTAAGAAAATCACCTAATGTGCATCAAAAAACCATCACAATTCCCATAAAACCCTGAGGGTGCAGGAACTTAACTTTCTCTTACTTTGACAAATGAACAGGAAGAGAACATTTGTTGACAGAAACCTTCTTACAGCCAAGCGCACAGACTACACACTACTACAGCACTAGAACAAATCACTTAAATCACACTTCTGCAAGGCTGCAGCTGCTGCAAGAGAAAAAACTACACATAGGAAGTCACTTATGAGTACTAAAACTCTCAAAAGCAGGTACAGGAATGTTTTTCAGTACTGCAATTTCTAACATAATTCAGGTTGCATAAGACATTGATATTAAATGACCTTCACCATGGGGAGATTACAACCAGTATTACACACACAGAAATAACTTACTTTTGTCCTCGAAATGACATGGGGGCATCAGATGTAGACACTGGACTGTCAGCTCCATAAGTCATTGGGTGCAGTGTGACAATTGGAGTAGCTGCAAGGCCCCCACTCAAGACAGCTCTAGAAAAACTACAATCCACAGCCATTACTCACAAGGTAATTAAGATAGTTTTTATGGGTTGATTGTTTTTGTTAACTGAATATTAAACTGCACAAGTAAGTCCTGTGATTTTTCTCCTCTGTATTCAAACTGAAGACATGTTTCAATAGGTAATTCATTAAGACAGAAAATGGTCATTCTTCACAGAACATGTGTAAGAAGGAGATAGCAAACCAACTAACTTAAGGCATTATTTAAAGTTAAAAGCCTAAAGAACACAACAGTTTCTTCAAATCTTGACCCAACAATAAATGTTTCTTCCCCTTCTCACCTCCTCCCCATTCTTCCCAGTAAACAAATACAACTGAAGACCTTTAAACCTGAACTGTGGGTTCTTAACTCTAGTCAGTGCCATGGTATCTCCTGCATTATGCACAGTGCAGGTGAGCATCAAAACATGCAGGTCACCAACAGAAACAACAGAATTCTTTGACTCGTGACATCTTTATGTCTTTGAATTTCAATGCACTTCAACATTAAAAACAGCGACAACCACCCTCCACAAACAGAAGTACTTCTTTCAGAAGACTCTTTGCTCTTTTATCAACCCAATTCCCACTATCAGCACTTACACCTCAGTAGGAAAATAAAGCTGAGGATCAACAGCTCTCTGGAGAGGAAGACTAGAAGGTACACTCCGAGGAAGTGGACTGAAGAAACTACTCTGTTGTGGATTTTTTGGAGAGAAGGGTGGATGACCCAAGCTGGAAGAATTTGGGAACATGCTCCCTTCTGCTTGAACTGAACATGTATCCTTCAAAAAAAAAAAAAAAAGAAAACTGAAGTCAGGCAACAAGAAATACTATTTACCTTTTAAACTCTTCGTTTAAAAATCCAAGTAATCTAGAATATATTGTCAGAAAATGCTTAAGAGAATTGTGATTGTAAGCCAGCTTTATCTCCTTTCAGGATGACCCACTAACCAAAAATACTAAACTTTCACAATTACTACCTACTCTATTCATGTTTAAAAGTGAATTTTTAATTGCTCCCCTTCAATTTAATATTAGAAAAGCTACACGACACAAGACATACGAGTTTACATTTCAAAGAAAGGTGACATGTTATAGTGGAATATGTTTCATATTTCAAATGGTTCACAATAATATGCAAAGGAACACTTGTCTACAGCATAAGAACGTGTGAAGATGCAGCTGATCATGAACTGTGAGTAAAGACAACCTTTTTTCATGACATGACACTTTGGGTACAAATTGAAAGAGGGAAATTTAGATTAGGAATTAGGAAGACATTTTTCCCTGTAAGGGTGGTGAGACACTAGCACAGGTTGCCCAGGGAGGCTGTGGCTGCCCCAACCCTGGCAGTGTTCAAAGCCAGGCTGGATCAAGCCTTGAGCAACCTGCTCTGGTGGGAGGTGTCCCTGCCCAGGGCAGGGGGTTCGGAATGGAAGATCCTTAAGATCCATTCCAATCTCTAAAATTCTATGATTCTATGTAAAAAAAGCAGCCAAAAGATGACAGCAATTGTAAACAATCTACTCAGACAGCTCTGACTGTCACTGCAGGCAGCATTAGCTCAGGACACAGGAAAATGCACACCAAGGAGTTTTTGTGCTCAGGTTTGACATTGTTCCTTATTCCCTGTGATGACAACCCATGCTAGTGAGAACTCAGCAGTACATACATGGACATTGCTGCATCAGCTCCAAAAAAAAAAAAAAGCCTAAAAGCCTAATGCTCTCATAGTTGTTCCTCTTTGTAGTTTCCCTTTGGAGGGGTGAGGGGCAGCATTACATACTAATTACAGTTTTTATCTGGAGGTACACTTTCAATTCTGCTGTAAAAACAGGACCAAACTGCAGGGCAAGAAAGTCACTGGACGTGTAGATTTAATCGGAATGTACAAGTCTAGAGAGCACACAAACAATCGCTCCTGGTATGGACAGATGAGAGAACTAACTCCCTGGGCAGCCCACTCCCAACTAACTGTTTCTGGTAGGCTACAAATATTTATGTCTGCCCAGGGAGGTGGTGGATTCACCATCCCTGGCGGTTTCCAAGACAACACTGGGTGTGGCACTTAGCGCCACGGTCTAGTAACGACAGCTGGGTTGGACTTGAAAAACTTTGAGGTCCCTTCCAGCCAGGTTGATTCTATGATTCTAATACAGCTCGCTCCTCTCTGAGCACTCCAGACACTCTCTGGTAGCACATACAGGGCAGAGCAGCAATTTATGGCCAGAATTTGCTACTTACACAACCATCAGAACTCGAGATTCAGTCGCAGAGGAAACACACGTTCAGCTCAGCC
>NW_008691774.1:76354-84884 GCF_000695815.1 Acanthisitta chloris | reverse complement strand
ATATATAATGGGAAAAGTCGTCTGACAATAAGGGGGTTTTGTTTTGGAGGACAGAAATGGATGTTTCATTTTTTAATTAATTGTTGATAGCAAACCTGCAGACTTGTTTTGAGGAGTCCTGACACCTCCACAGGAACAGCATGACATGGGTGTCCAAACTGTATTTCAGCTTCTGTGCTTGAAGCATAACTGTTCAGGCAACCACCTGAAATCTCAGCACCTGCTCAGAAATGCTCTGTACTTAAAAAACTATATTAAAGAGTGTTCTGCTCTGGATGTACCTACCTACCTTAGGCACTTATTTGACCCCTATTTCTGTACTATCAAAGCACCTCCCAATCCTACAACTTTATCTTGACAACCCCCCTGTGAGGGTTTGCTATTATCTCTGCACTCACACTGACACTTTATGTTTCAAGGAAGTACAAAATCAAACTGATTCAAATGTAATAGTTTCCCTTTGGCCTTGGAAGCCCAAGGCAGCTCTTTCTAAACATGGTTTCAATCATGTTTCACAGATTAAATGAATTATTCAGGTCTGTAAATCTACATTTTGCAGAAGATTTTGCTCAGCTTTAAGATCAAGTTATAAAAAGTCATCATTTCTCTAAACAGCCTCTTAACAGTGGTTTTGATTAAAAAATCATGTAGGAAGTATACATTTTTTTAAATACATGGTAGTTTCACAATAAGGAGTAAAACTGTTTTTCTTATGTTCTTTAGGGGAAAAAAATCACCGGTTCAAAGGACAATTTGTAATTATAATTGAAAGGGGAGGCCAAATTTATACATCTGATGGTAAAAAGGAAGTTACAGGTAGGATTTCCTATTCCTGGTTTTTCATACTTCTTTTACACGGATTCATTTTATCCAGAGTTTGAACACACATTACACTTGGTACTTGGAAAACATGAAAAGATTCTGATATTGTAGGACAGAAAAGAGAGAAAAGCAGAGGAGAGAACTGGTTAAAGCGTGAAAATCTGCTCAGTGTTTTACTTGCTGTTGTTTTGTTTTCTGAATAAACCATTGTTTAATTTACCTTTACATTATGCCAGATGAAAAGGGAAGAAAGTATGAAGTTATTGCAGTATCCACGATGGGAATGTCTGGAGACAGTAATTCTTCCCAAAGGCACTGGAATGAGCAAAGGAGATGACTTGTTTTCTATTTTTAAAATCAGAGTAAATGCACTTTTAGTGGTAAAGAGGAATTGACCAATAACCAAGATGGAAAATGACAGAGAAGTTAAAAAACAAATCAGCTGCAACAACAATCAACACTTCTAGTTGCAAAAGTTGTTTTTAGGGACATCTGATTTTCTCTTCTACTAAATAGACACCAATGGGGTAATTCTTTACCTGCAAAACTTGTGATGGAGCATGTCCCAAGCAGCACCAGGCAAGCACTGCTTCCTGCGATTTCTTCCTGCACGTTGTCCCAAGCAGCACCAGGCAAGCACTGTTTCCTGCAATTTCTTCCTGCACGGGAGGAGTAAGAACTGCTTATTGCCCTAAGTATCTGCTCTCACCACTCAGTTTGTCATTTCTTATTTCTCTGTGTTTTACCTACAAAATGCCTCAAGATATAATTTTGCCAGGAATGAATATACTGGTAGAAAAACCAGTGAGTAAACTATTTAGTATTATTCCTGTTTCTTCTAGCTCTGTTTCTGATGTTATCATTTATCCTAAGAGGCAATTAAAGTATTTGTTTCAAATTATAGTCACAAATGTGACTTCTTTTTAGGTAGTGACTTTGTTATTAACCTGCCACTCCTGATTATTATTAAGAAAACTATTCATTTCATGTGTTCATTGCAGCTCATGTTCTCCAGTCCTGGTTCCCAAAGGGACTGGGCTACTGCTGCTGCTCTCCTAGTGCAGACTGGGAAGTTCTCAAATGTGAGACCATCCAATAACTGACACTAATTGTCAAATTAATTATTCTGGATGTCACACAAATATTAGGATTCAGGAACATTTTCATAAACATGCAGCAGTTATCTGAGCACTCCTGAGTAGCACAGGCATGGTAATTGCTGCAGGCTCAGCGCTGTGCTGTACTCATCCAGCGATTCATGGCAATCCTCTGGCATTATGTTAACTCTGTTTCTTCAAAAACCAAACCAGCTCTACTCTGTTCTTTGGACTGAAACCTTGTACTGGAGTCTGATGGACATTCCAGTTGGGATCCTTTTCATTACTGCACCACAAAGTCATCACACAGTATATTTGAGGGATCTCCTTTTCCATTTACTTCTTTTTCTGCTTAGTTTTCAAAAAGCAATTTTTGCTCTATTAATACTGATAATTACAGTTAAAAAATTATAGCAAACCAGAAAATTTATCCACCTGAATAAAACTGGAAACTGGAAATATTTCCTTTAAAGATCTTGATTTTTAGAGAAGCTTACTACCTTGTTCCCCACACAACTCTAAGATAAGGTTATTAACAAGTGCTCATTCAGACGAGATATTTTGTACCCAACTGCCTAAAATCAGTTAGTTGACTATGAAACTGCCCAATTTCTGTGTGTAATCAAAGTAACTGTGTACACATTTGGCATGTAATTATGTTTCTAAATTGATTAAAATCCAGCCCTGCAACGATCACGAGCTCAGGCTTGGCTCCAATGATTAGTTCTTAAAACTTCTTTCACAAGCTTGAGCTAATAGCACATTTGCCAAAAAATGCTGCCAACTGTGAAAGTTAATTATGATAAATGTAACACAGTTCCCTCATCACCAGTGAATAGAGAAAGACTTTTGCCTGTTCTAACTTTATTGTCCATCAAGACAAAGATGGCGCTTCAGGTTCCTTTCCCTTTAACAAGGACAGATATGCCATGAGTGACAGTTAAATTTGTTGGAGGTATTAAATTGCTAATGCTAATGCATTTTACAATCTTCTGAACTGATTTAATATATTAGACTGTCACTCAAAATCTTAATAAACAATTCCACACTCTTAGTTTAAAATCATCCTGTCAGACTTGGAGGTTTTCTCAATTGGCCTCCATTGTTAATGTGAGAGCAGTTTACAAACAAATGACTTTTTTTCTCCATAGATTGTATCATATGAGAATTTAATGGGTGTTTCTCTTGTTTCTCTTTTTTATTTATTATGAAACAGCTGTGCCAGAGCTTAATGGTGCGGATTTGTGCTTTAAAGCACCTGTGCTGGTAGCTACACTTCTCCCTCTCTTGCAGATAATCTCTCACTTATTCATATTTGAAGAGATCTTTCTTCTCATTTCAGGGTATTGCAAACTCAGCCTTGTGCAACTTAATACACTTTTGAAGAATGATTTCATTATGTTTATTCTAATATAGTGTAATTCCTCCATGGAGTGCCACTTTTGCTTCAGAGACCCATCAGAAGTTCTACAAGTATGGAAGTTTCATGTTTGCAGATGTGGAAAACAAAGGTATTCATTACAGTTAATAGACATTGAGGATAAAATCATTAAAAATAAAATGTTTTCTCTAATTTTGTAGAAAAAAAAATAAGAGAAATGAGGATTTCATTTTTATGAAGTTCATTTATGGAGAAAACAACTTGGATATTTTGATTTTGAGGCTCTCAAATACGCCAGCAGCACTAGCATCAAAGGGTTTAGATTATTGTTTAGATTAGTATCCAGAGTTTGATACTTTAGCTGTCTGAGTGTTAAATCAATATATCAGATTGTTGCCAAAGAAAAACTTTTAGAGAATTCTACCTTAAACTGGTATTAATAAAACCTCCTTATGTTTTTTTTTCCTTATCTGTAAGATGGTAGTAGATTTCTTCTGTGAATAGAGGCATAAATTATTTGTAGTAGGATCTAAAATCACTGCAACAAATACAAATTGTTCTGACAGCTCATTCCATAATGTGCTGCTACTCATTTAAGAAAGTTTCATCTTCAAACCTCACAGTATTTGTTATAGACTTTCTTAACTTAGTTATCCTGAGAGTATTCCCTAAGGCAGACAGCTCTATTTTTTCACAGCTATCTTGCAGGATTAGGATGAAGGCTGTGAGTATGTCATAGAAGAAACAGGACTAGTCAAGACTAGCAAGTTTAAGACTAATGAAATATCAGCTGCCTGAGATTGTGTGTTTACATTTTATGGACATGATGAAACCTCCATTTTGCTTATACATATAACTAAGCCAAAAGTCCAAAGGCAAGATTACCTGGTAATTAGCAGGTCACTTATACAGAGAAGTAAAACTATAATATTTAAACTGAGTTTCTTCCTGGCCTAGGACCCTTAAGGCCAGGGCTTGCCCTACATCTCTCCCATAGCTTTGCAAGATTTCTGACACTGTCAAAAACCAACTTGTCTTAAGTTAGTGAATTGCTGTTCAGTACCAAAATTAATCATCCCCTTTATATTATTGTTTACTTGTCTATAAATCTAGTAAAAGCTATAATAAAAATATTAAACAGCAAAGAAAGTAAGTGAGGCTATCGGGCTGGTTCAGTCTTGTGCCATGATAATTCTACATCTCTCTATGTGCAGTACAATATCCCTATTTCCTGTCTAATTTTCCCAATAAAAATAGTGTAATGAAAAAATTTCCTTTCCTGAAACTCTGTTTTTCTTCCATCTTCAGATTATCATGGCTATAATATATGTCTGAAGTATTTGGATCCCTAAATCAATAGGCATTGAAAATTGAGGTCTGGCTCTTCAAGCTTGTGTTAGAGTCAGCAACACTGGAGCTGCATCAGAGTTTGCAAACTGAGGATCTGTTTTCCCATCTGTCTGTCTGTCTGTCTTTCTATTTGTACACTGAGTATGCTTCTCCAAAAATTAATTGAACCCTTAGATCCAGTGTGTAACTGGATTCTTAGAAAATATGAGTATGACACAGCTGGCCTTTCTCATAACAGTGCAAGCACCAAATAAATAATAAACCTACACACACACACTTTTAGAAGGTTGTGATTTTCTTTTTCTTTTCTATATTAACATTTCCTTACCTGTCATACTGACCTTTGGGTTGTCACATCTGGCTGAACCAGTCACATCACTTTCTATCACTCCATAAAGCAAAACACTGATGTTTTGCTTTATAAGGGTACTGATGCTACTAGCCAAGATATTTTTCTCAGTCTTGTGATTTTGGGAGTTGGTGGGATTTTTAGGAATGGCACCCATCCATGGACATCTGACCTCTTCTAATTATCACAATTTCCATGGTTTTTCTGATGTATGATATAAGCAATAAAGATCCTGTCACTTGTTACGCAGGAAATTGTGTGATCCAGGTGCAGGAATAGGTGCTTTGGACAAGCAGACGTGTCACTGACATTTGCTGACCACCCAATATGCACTGAAATATTTATAAATGTTTGGACAGCTATAATCCAGCCTATTTGCTCCAGATGATGATCTAAGGGCTTCGGTTCTGCTGGAGAAAACATCCTTCCATTCCTACCTTTCCAGCAGTCAGTAAGGTTTTCTTTGAAAGACTGGCCTGGTTCAGCTGGGTCTGATTTTTGCCTTCATTATCACAGACTCGGTTTCAGAGATCTGAGAAGTTATGAGTGATTTGAACCTCTGTCTGTGATCCACGTGGTTAGATTCAGAGCACCTGGCACTGCCAAAGATCAAGTCTTGCTGCTGAGCTGCCTCATCGCATACCGACAGTTCTTAAGCCTTGGTAGGAAGTGTGGGAGATCTTAAGTGCTGTAGAGATCAAGAAAATTATATGTTAAAAGATGAAATGTCATAAAGGTACTTTAGAAAACTCATGAACTTCATGCTAAGAATATGTTTTTGATGAAATAGGTATTTGTCTAATGAATATTTTTCAAGGAGCAGTTAGAGAAAAGATAGTGACAGGCACAAATGTAAGAAATGGGCAAATCTGGCTGAGACAGAAGAGAAAAATTCAATCAAGATAATACCTTTCTATTTTTTAATCCTGGTTTCCATTGTCCTGGTTCTCATTTTCTTTATTTCATCATTACAAATTGACTGAATTTTGATTTTAAAAAGGGAATGACAAGTATTTCTTCCGTTAGCTTTGCAGTTCTATGAACTCCACTCAGTGTCTGGAGTAATAGAAGACAATAATTATGAACTGGTATAATTTTCATTACATGGCTGAGCTTGCATAAATTCCAAACTGTACTAGCATTGCTCTGCCATCAGTGTGGGACGTGGGAGAGGCTGCTGCAAAACAACTCCCCAAACACTAGGTTTGTTGGGACAGGAGCTGTAACAGCTTTCTTCCTTGCCTCATTCCTTGTGGGAAGCGTTGTGCAGCAGCACTCAGTGCAGAACTCCCACGGAAGTCCTTGAGCAAGAGCCTAATTGGGCCCTGGTGCACACTTGAAGACATTTGTTTTCATTCCCATGTTTACAGGCTCTGTTCTGGAGGTGTCAGTTACGCTGTGCTCCATGGCTCTGAGCCACAATGTGACAGCAATCATTTATATTGCTTTTTGAAACAATCATTTAGCAATTATTTTTGCCCTTATGTGTGTGTTTTTAGGGAGTACCTCTGCACATGCCAGAACTGAATGCAAAGTCAGCACTTTGGTGCAGTAGTTTGAACTTCTGGTACTTGTAAACCTGGATTCTCCTTTCAGACTTGGCAGGCAGTTGAAAATAGGAAACACACCTTCCAGAGAGAAGTCTTTTTTTATGCAAAATCTCTTGCTAAATTTACTAGAAATTATGGTCTAAAAGTAGACTTTTCTGGTTTTGAACATGACAACTTTTATCCTGTTTTTCTCTTTAAAATAGTGGATACTAAAAATTACATATAGCAGTTCTTCATATGCATTCTGTGCAAAACCTTAAAATATCATCTTTGAAAATCTCACTACTGAGTGTTAAAGGGAAAGGATTTACCATGTATCTATCTTTCACTGAAAAATAACTCATATATTATTATTATTTTTGATTGAATCAGTGGTTAATGAGAGATATTTGCAGATGGCACACAGCAAATCAATATCTTTGTTTCACTTACTAAACTTCACTCTACAGATAATCAGCCTCTAGAGGACTGAGAATTTGAGACTATTAGAAGATAAGGATAAAGCGCTGACAGCTCGCTCATTTCCTCATGCAAAAATACGTTAGGTCATTTTTTGCATGTGAAACATGATACAGATGTATCATCAACATTTGATAAATAGAGAGGGTTTAAAAATTGCATCTGAAATACTTGACATTCAGCACAGTTTTTGAAAATGATAAAATCATAATTGCAAAAAAGACCTGCAGTATTGCCAATCAGATCCTTGCTGCTATGTGCACCCTGGCACATATATCTCACTGTCCCCCTGCAGAAGAAGAAATGAGCATAAAGAAAAGAGCAATTTTGCTGCCATAAATTGGAAAGTCTGCCAACAAGCTAAGTGATCTACCATCAATCAGTGTTAAATTCTCCTTAGCTGCAGAAAACTCAAGAACTAACTATTACTGAGAGATTTCACCCAGTGACTAATGGTATATGACAAACACATTTAAAATCTGCATAGCCCAGCACTGGTTTAAAATATAGCATGAATAATAAACAATCCTAAAGATATCCTGGTGTGCAAAATAAGACATAATCTCCTCAGACACATATTGTACATAGGAGATTACCAGTCTAGAAATGCATTCAATATCAATACAGAACAAAGTCAAGTACACAACATGATTTTATTTGGAATAGCATCTTTCACACAATATATGCCACAATGTTGAGAGACCATAGAGCTAAATGGGGAGGTAATAATATAAAGGGAAGATGACAGTTGAATAAAACACTGGGCTGAATATACAATTACCTTGCTCACACAAGGAGCCCCATTAAGTAATATTGAAATCTTGAGGTGAGGAAGGTCTTCTCCTCCACCATGTCATTACTGAAGCCACAACTAATGCATCTGTTCCAGATGGCAAGTGTTCAGATGAATGTGAGACAGTGCTGTTGCTTGAATACTAAGCTGGGCAGTTCTCAATGCAAAGATTCCACTCATATCTGCTCAATTTTCCTCTAAAAACTTATTCTTTAGTTGCACATTATGGAAAAATATTTCTAAGAAAGGGATGTATTAGCTATGAAAAGCTCCTGCACTTCTGGCTGAAGATCTGGAGACATTTGTCCTACATTTGCATTTTCAAGCAATTAGATATTTTTATTTATTTAATCTCCAGATATATACTTTTTATTTAGAACATAAAGTCCATCATTTCGACAACAGCCTTTCTGGACACTGTGGTGTTTTGGATTTTTTCCTCTCTTTCTTTCTGACAAGAACATGTTGCCACAGAACTCCAAAGGAGCATCATTTTTTATTTGATTGGGAATACGGTTTGTATTTTGGGCTTGCTCAAGCTATGCAGGAGCTATAACAACTTAGGGCAAAGGTGTCTTCCCTTTGAATGGACACATACTCTGAAAGAACCAGAAATTGGTTACGTTAAAGCACCCAGGGCAAGACATGCTGTCCTGAGAATACAAGTGGTTCTGATAATTACCGAAGTGAGATGGAAAACCCTGATTAAATGTAATCACACCAAATAGC
>NW_008691774.1:75540-76330 GCF_000695815.1 Acanthisitta chloris | reverse complement strand
GAATAAAAGAACCAAGAGGGAAGTATAACAAAATAGTTTGAATGTGGTCAGGTACAATGTTTGTAAGTTATGGTGTGATCTCTCAGATCTTACTCTGTCAGTGTCTCCTCATCCATGCTTTTGCCTTACAAAATTCACAGCTAGTTTGCTATTCACAGCTAGTTTGCTTAAAAGCTTTAAATGCTGAGATTATCTGCCTCTGAATTGTGACTTTCTGAATCATTCAGGGATCAGTTTATCTAATATTGTCCCTTCTGAGCTCAGGTATCTCATATTTAAACGATATAAATGATATATATGTTAAAGACAGAACAGCATGGACACAAGCTGGGAAGTCTGTTTTAAGGAAAACGACAGGTATTACCACAGAGAAATACCTTGTGCTGGAGCTGCTCCTGTATCAACAAAAGCATGAAGTTCCTCAACCTTAATTCTACAAGAGCAAACAATCTACACATAGTACATGGAAAACAGAGACTAGGTCAGTCAGAACAAACAAGAATACTTAAATAATCATCCCATTAACTGAATTATAGTAATGGCTCAGCAATTTGACCTTACTCTATAACATCATTTCCATTTACAGAATTGCTAACAAGAAATCAGACCCAGGACAAAAAGGATTTGATGCCATTCTGAATTCTGACTAATTCTGTGCAAGCACATACCCATTGGGGATGGAAGGAAGACACAAGGAAAAGGTAGTTTGAAAATGGCACTGTCAGAAAAGATTCCAGGTCTCCTGAATACCATTAAACACCTGCCTATATTCCTCCAGCACTTGAGTAAC
>NW_008691774.1:67995-75517 GCF_000695815.1 Acanthisitta chloris | reverse complement strand
GTCTGGGCAAGTATAGAAAAACCTTAGCCAAAACTCATTTATGATAACACATTGCCTCCAAAGAAGCCATAAATTTTATCAGATAAATTGTGTTTCCAATTATTGATTTTCCCAAAGAAAAAAAAAAAGGAGTATTTTTTAAAACTGAAACTAAAGTGAAAGTGTGAGGATAACAAGAGAGATGAGTATGCAGAAAGATATTTGCCATCTCTCCTTTGTGCTCTCCTCCACTCTTAGTAAAAGCCTCTAATGTATTATCATCATATTATCTTCCATTGTTTTTAATAGGGTTTTTTATGAGCAAGGAATTTATGCCTGTATGCAAATATTCTGTGAAGCTAGCAGCAAAAGAAAGTGCTATTTACACTGGAATTCATGTACTGACTAAAAAACATTAACAATAGCAATTAACCACAATGGAGATTGTGCTGTTTCCATCTGCATTTTGCAATATACAGCAAATGATAGTCACTCAGCAATAGATTAATTTGCTAATGTTCTTCAGTTAAAATACGGAAGTTCTATTTATTTTAAAGCAGTTTTGTCAAATGACTCCAAATCCCCAAATCCTCTCTGCTAAATAATTAGAAATTGTTAAGAATATGAGAATTTACTCCCAGTCCCAGCAATGAGTTACTTCCCCAGGAAGAGTTCCACAAAGGACCCAGGCGAGGCATTTTGGATTTTCTGTTATTCCAGATGGGATAGAAAGGAGCACTCTTTTGCATCAAGACCGTCAGCACATTCAGGTATTCCTCTCTTGTGCTGTCCACATGTACAAATGGGACCCACTGTGTACCACTTGTTTTTGTAGGACAGACGGAGAAAGGGGTGAGGGGTGGTGGTGGAAAGAGTTATACAGAGCTAGAGAGAGGACCTCCTTTCTCTATAAACACAAGATAAAGGTATGTATAAGTAGGTCTTATGGTTTTTTTCTTTCCAGCTCCAACATATCTACTTAGTAGCTGAACATATTTTTCAGCAATAGCAAAACTCTGCACTCCAGGATTTATAGGAAGGACCACATTGTACAAATATATTTTGCTAATTTTTAAATCATCAACTCTAAGGAAAATTTCTTTAGTTCTGAAGAACAATTGGAGTAATATATAAATCTGTGAGAATCATGACAGGGCTGTCTCAAATAGTTTATTTACCTGCCTCATGTCTACCTATAGAGCAGCATCCAGGTGGATAATAGTGTCTTCGTATCCTTCCCAAGTGACCTTGCAGATACCATTAACCTAAATGAGATTAGTCACTGGAGCTGTGCACTCTTGCTTTCAGCAGATGCAGCCCTAGCAGCAGCACTTCTCAATAATGGGAGCTTGTTGAAGAGAGCAAGCCTGGATCTGGAAGTTTTGAAGACAATCATGAGGACATATGGTATCTGAATTTCTGAATATGGCAGAGACAGGCTGGCATAAGGACACATAGCACAAACCAGAAAAAGCCTCTGTGAAGAAGGCACAGTTTCATGTTCATTTTTATAATACACTGCAACTGTTTACACAGAAGCCTCTCATCCACAAAAGCAAAATTTATTACGATCAATCACAGAAACAGTGAACAAAAATGCTGATATTTTATGTACAGTGCTTCAGTCTGAGGGTTTTACACCTTCTGGAGGCAGCAGTAGTTATTTTACTGGCAAATGGTGTCATTGGGAATATGTTGATCATCTGGCTATGTTGTAACATTCATAAAATATCAGCATCCCAGCTGAGAAACAGCCAGAGCAACACAATGGGGCAGATCTTCTTCCGCACACATTTAAACACTTATGCTGGGGTCTCAGCTGCCACTGGAGACAGAACCTTTTGTGCAGAACAGAACAATCATCCATGAAAGAATTTCCAAGGCTACTTGGAATGCAAAATCCAGCCGTCAATAAGAGCAACTTTTATTTTCCCAGTACCTTTCCCAGGTCAAGAAGGTACTGTGGATACAACTGTACTTTGTATACTTTGAATGCATTTGAGAAAGTCTAGAAAAAAAACTAATATTGCTGTCTTACTGGAATAAATTGCCAAGGACAGTGGTTACCCAAGCCTCTCACATGGTGAGTGAAGAAAAAGACACTTTCAGAAAGGAGTGGAACTACCTAAGGCCTGAATGATACTTTGAAGATGTCTGGCTGTTTCCTTTGGGAACCAGAAGAGTCCTTACTGAAACACCCATGGCAGTTATAGAAGGTTTGGATTAATCTAGAACTTTGTTCTTGAAATAACTTCATGAACAAGGTCTCACAGAAATCCCAGGATGCTAACTGATATGACAGCTAGTGTCACATTAGTCTAGGGTTTAAAGCAGCAAGTGAAAATGCTGGATTAAAGGCCTTTCTTTAAAGGAACAGTAGGTACAAGTAGCTGTGATGACAGCTCTTATGAGAATGTGCTAATCATGGGGGCTGCAGGGTAATGTGCACTCTTGTTCTCTCACTCTGTGGCTTACCGAGTATTTAATTATTCTGTGTAACATGAAATAGCTTCAACAGAATGGAGAGTAAGATGAAAATCAATCCTGTAAGTCCTTAATGGTAGGTTAGGTTCAAATACTGTCAGGCTTAGGAAGAAACTGAAATTAGAATCACTAGAAACGGATCAGTTATCTGATCAACTCAATTAAGCGGAGAGCTATGTAGAGTATACCTCCTTCTCTGAAAACACCTGTGGGATCACTTCAAAGAAGGGGACATCTTTTTGGGGGGAGAGGGAATTCAAATAGGTTCTGCCTTCTTTTCAACTATGGAAAAATGTGTTAGAAATATCTTTTTACAATCCATACAAGTTTGCAAATATAAAATAAGCAGAAGTGTCATACAGTGCCATCCTCCAAGTAATTCACATCTCTAGCAGATTTACTTATCTCTGAGGGCAATGCTTGGGCTACCAAATGCTTGATAAGTACCAAGAGGATGTTAAATTTTGTGTTTGCCACAAGCAGGCAGGGACTGTTTGGAGATGTGTCTCCCAAACCCTGTAACAGTGTATTCAGTGCCCTCTCTCAATCAGCAGATATTACCACATAGGTATGACTAGAAGGGAGAACAGATGTCTCTCAGCTGCCAGCACGATAGCTAGCTAGGTTGTCTGTTCTCCTGGTCCTTCCTCACAGTTCTGAGAGGTGCCTGCTGGCACTGCTGTAGAGGTATCTACTTCCCAATTTATTTGACAGGTGGTTAGTTATTAACATGAATAAAAGTTGTGACCTGTCTGCCACTTTCAATATCTCAAGTGCTATATCCCCAGTCTGTCATGTCCTTGGCAGCCCTTTTATTTATTAGTAAATGTATTATTCATTTGGAAAATTTGTTAGAAAAATGTGCCTTAATTTTCAGCATTTTAACTGTAATCCACTATTATCCCTTTAGTGGCATTTTCCTTTGCTCTACCCGGGCTGTTTCAAGAACTAGATGGTGACTTGGCTGATACACCACTACATGGCAACATGAGGGAGGTGGTCACTATCACTGCCTTGTGCAACTTCTTCAAGATGTACAGAGAAAACATGTACAATTAACTCCTTTCACAATGGTGAAGTGGGTGAGTGGAAAAATGGAGACAAATAAACCTGCATTTGCTACATACTGTAGCCAAATTAATCCTTCCTGTTAAAATCTGAAGGAAAAACAATACCTCTGGGAGTTTAGAGAGGCACTGTGACTGATACACAGATCTCTCTGCTGATATTACTTACTCATTGCTCCTTATGACTGATACACAGATCTCTCTGCTGATGTTACTTACTCATTGCTCAGCATGGTGCCATCTCCCTTCTTCCTCTCTCCACTGCAAAGATTGATTTATCCTTACCAAGGAATAAGGACTTCCAGGGTTTCACACAACCAAAAGCCCCCTGTTTTTATACTCTATTTGCTGCATAAAATTTAGCCTTAGAATTTTTAAAGACTTAATGAAGGCACTGGTTCTTACAATGGCAGCAGCAGTCCTTGAACCAGGTGCTAATGCTTCATCTTTTTTGGAATCAATAAAAGGTCCTAAAGAAATTTATTGAGCACAGATCAGGTTCCCATGAGTTAGCATTGGAGTAGCCATACAGTCCTCATGTTAGCTTGGAAATTTGATATATAAATGGCATTGCAATGCTTACACCACCTGTTATTATGGCAGGATTTATCCAGGTTAATAAAACAGTAAAGTCACTAACAAGGAATCATACTATAATGTTGGAAAGGGAAATTACCATTATAAAATTTCATCAGATGGACATGAGAGAAATTAGGAAGCAACTCTTACATGCAGGAGGTAGGGAGATAAACAAGCATATGTATGCAAGACTGATCCTGCTGTGTGTAGGATCAGATGAGGTGTAACAGCTTGGCAGTTAAAGTTATTTCAACCAAAGTTTCCTTCCCAACCAGCTATCCATCTTCCATGCAGTTTGGATCACATTATTTTAACCTCAAAGGTCACCCTTTGGATTGATAAGTCTGGCTACCTGAGGGGTTTGGAAGGGAAGTCATTTGTTGTAACCATCTTCCAGACAGTTTTTGAAATAGTCTTTTATGCAGGTGAACTCTGTACACTGTACATTTTTCACTCCCATGTTGTCCATTTGTTTGCTCCCATTTTCCAAGCTCTGTGTGTCTTTGCAAAGAGAGTGTCAGAGACTAATGGCAAAAGTCCTTGCTAATTACTGTTAAAACTCCCATGTCTAAAGTCACTTAAGGCACACAAAACTTGTGGGACATAAGTCAAATTAAAAGGTAAATCTGCCAGATCTTAATTGAGGAGCTATTTTTTTCTGCAGGCTTTGCAGTGCCTTTAGCTGAATTCTGGAGGACAGAATTGCCAGTGACTGTGCAAACTGTCACACTGAGAAAGATCGTCTGTTGCACTCTGGTCTCCTGCTCCACAAAATAGCAGCCCATTTTTCATGATTGCAGCTTTGTGTTAGCTGCACTGGTGAGATGTTCTTCTGGCACATTATTCAGGAAGGTGTTACTGGACAGGTGCTTAAAGAATTTTGAGGTTAAATTCAGAGTTAAAGGAAGAGAGAGAGAGGCAGAAACTTTCTCATACCAGTTATATAAAGAACCCAAAATCTCATTTGACATTAGATGAATGGAAAAAGAAGAAAGTTAAAAGGATGTAGGATAGAAATGCAGTTTCAAGTATTGTTCCTGCTCAGCTTAAGCACTGTAAATGCATGTCAATTGTCAATTAACCTTGCCTGTTTAAATACAGAGATGGGCAGATGACTCTTCTTTAATTTTTGCTTTTTTTTCTAGTTCAATTTCAGAAGCTGATTTTCAATGTACGAACATAATGGGAACTACATTGGGACAAACCAAAGGTCTTTCTAACCCAGTGTCCCATCTCTGAAAGCAGCTGACACAGAGCAAGCTCATAGCAGTACTTTTCCAGATATTTTTCAGCCTCAAATGACTTTAGCTCAGAAGTGCCCTGCGACAGGGATCCATTGCATTTAGTAAATTTGCATCATTTTTTTCTGCAACATTTTTTTGCCTGTTGCCTTTGACACCCATTGGAATGTTTATCCTTCCTTTGGATGCTGCAATTTCCCACCCAGTGCAGTGACTGGGACAGTTTTCTGGGAAGGAGAAAGCAAGAGCAGTTTCAAACTCACCTTTTTAGTGGGAGCAGAGAATGTGTAGAGAATTACTGCAGCTATTTCTGCATGGGGGAGTCAGCTGCACCTCTTCCCCAAGGCAGCTTGGGTTACATTTTGAGGATTTATAGCCTTTAACAGAGGGACAAAAGAAGATGGCAGTGGAAAGGTGACTGCAATTGCTAGGAGACTGAAGATCAGGTTACAGGCAGAGAGCAAACAAAGAATTATTAAGCAACAAAAACATGTGAAAGAAATTGCTTCAAAAGTTACCAGATGGCAACAGCTGTAACTTACTTTTCAGCAGTCCTGCCAAGAGCTGAAGTGAATGCAACATAGTACAATATCATTTGTAGGAAAACACAAAACCAGAGAATTCCTGCCATAATTGTTCCATGATTCAGCAATTCACCCAGCTAACTGCTCCCAATCACACATAAATCCCAACACATTTGAGCAGAGATTCACATACATGCCATATGTTAGGATGGATGCAAAACCCCAAAGATGTCATTGGAAAGCTCACAAGGCCTAGGCAGAATTCTAGAAGGAGAAGAGTGAATACAAATCTGCAATCCCTGTTTTTAAGTGGGAGGGCATGGGGAGTAGGTTTTTAAGTTCATGATTAACTTGCAGCAAGCAAATGCATAGCTTCTTCCCCAGGATTGCCATAAAGCCAGTGGAGCAGCTGTCTAATCCATGGGCAGAGACAAAACAGGAAACTTTGCAAACAAGACAGGTTAATACTTCAGATCTGTGCAGCCGGATACCTGGGGGGAAGCTGCCACGGGCACTGGGGGAACACTTTCTTCCTCAACTGCTCTGCAGTTCCTCAGCTTGCAGAACCTAAGGCTAAATTCCAATCTGAGTTACACTTTGTGAAATTAAGATTCACCACTTTTGGTTCCGTTGAATCACTCTTAGTTCACAGTGGCATAACAGAATCTGGCCCCTTGATCTTTGACACCTCCTTGGGTTTAGACAGTAGATGTGCTTTAGCTTAAGAGCTATTAATTCACATCTTTGCTCACACATAAGGGCTGATCTATGCCTTTATGCATTTACGTACAAAATAATGCAGCTGAAGACTTTGGAATGTGCATAAAACTGCAGAAAGGAAAAGCAGATGATTTTAAATTCTTTCTTCATAATTACAATTAAGCACACAACTATATTATGATGTCAAGTGTATTATTCCCCTATTTTTCTCTTTCTTCAGTTTTTAACAAAAACTTAAGGGGTTAATTGTTCTTTGGGTGCATGCTTTAAATGTTACCAGCAATTTGGTTTGGAGACTATTCATTCCCTGCAGAGTCTTCAACTCCAGACTTTTTCCAAAGCAATATAAAATAATTATAAATTCCCCAAGTAAGTTCATTATATCGATATTGTCAGCTGATTTAGTCCATTGTTAGCCAGCTTGCTTTTCCTGTTTCAGGTTCTGAATTTTGTTTAAATGTCTTTTTGGAGAAGGGGTGGCTTTTTTTCCTTAGAGTACTGCATGGAATAAAAGATGAAGAAAGCACATTCATCATTAGCTATCGGTTTCACAGGAAACATTTTAACTTCATACCTCTGATGGTAATTCATACCTTCATACAGTAAGTGCAATTTTGATAAAAACCAGTTTTAATTTTAATGCTCCTTTTCTCATCCATTTGCAAGTGGTTGAGAGACGCCCAGAGGATACAGACCAACAACTTGAAAATCACTGCTGATCCAAACCCCTGCTCTGGGTTTTTGGACTGTTCACTGCTTTCAGCTCTGGCTGCATCCTTAATTTCACTGACAACAGAAAAAAGGAGTATCTATTACTCTGTTTGGAGTACTAGCATTTTTAAAGCTCTATTGGAAATACAACAACTGTCTTTTATTAATAACTAAATTCAGCTACCAAATACAAGGAAGAACATTCTGACTTAAAAAT
>NW_008691774.1:47363-67978 GCF_000695815.1 Acanthisitta chloris | reverse complement strand
GAATTTTAGCAAAGACACACACAATGAAACCCTGGAAACTGAGAGGTGCTATATAATGAGAACACTCTCACTGGCCTTCAGATTGCAAGGTAAGACATTGTACTCTTAGCTATTTAGAAGCAATTAACCTTTTTTATGAATACTGTAGTTGGTACGACCTATCCTTCCCATGTTGCACACAGCTCCGAGGGGCAGAGAGGTCTGGGCAGTGACCTGTCTTTAACAGCATGTGGTCTCTAATGAAGCCTCTTAAGATATTATGAGTTACCCTTTGCCTATATTTTCTTTTGTGAGAAATGGCAATGTACAAAGGCATGAGACAGGGTCTACAGCCAGCACAGAAAAGGGGCAGAAGAGGGAGTCAGCCTGATAGGGCCAGATCTCTTCTTCATTTAAATAAAGCTATTAGGACCCGATGCTGTTCAGAATCTGCCAAGACATAGAAGAGGAACAACCCAAACTAGAAATAAGAGACTAGATACCATCAGGCACCACTGCTCTTGATTTTTACTAAAAAAACTGCCCTTCAGGTCACGCTCTAGACCTAATCTAACCTCCACTCATCAATCTCCTGCTTTTTGGGTTTGAATTCCCTACATACAGTGAGCTGGAAAAAACTGCACCATGGAGAAATAAAGTAAGATCTGGGCTTTCATTCCCAGAGCTGCAGTTAGGCAAACTGCTGGCCAAAGACATGATTTAATTCTGACATTGTCATCCTGCCAGAAGAAAGAGAAGCTAAAGGGCATAATATGGAGCCAGAGATTACCACTAAACTGACATTTTCTTGAATTAAGATGGATTAAATTTTTAAGCAGAAGAACTATTGCTGCAGTAGAACTGATAGAAAATATAATCCAAATCAGGCAGAAATTCCAGAATGATGGAACTGCCTGAACCAAATTTCCAGTGCATGATTGAAAACATTTTTGTGGAAATTTAGGCCATTTATAAAAACATCAGTTGATATTCTGATAAAAGTAATATCACTTGTTCTATCTAGCAGCCAGTGCCTTGTCACCCTCTCCACCTCCAATCAGAGGTGAAGTACATGTCAGGAATCAAAATATTATCTGTATGTCTGAAAACAAAAGAAATGAGGGAATATTTATACTTCAGAAGACCCTAAAAGACAAGAAAAAATGGCATTTATGGGCATCATTTAGCACAAACCTTTCACCATCAATACTGAACAGGCCACCACTGGCACAACAAAATCAGTCTGCCTTTCTGCCTATTGAAGAACACAGTCGTAATGATGCCCAGAAAATTGCCTGGGTGCAAGTTTTATGATAAATGCAGTTTCTAGTGTTCCAGACACACAGAGCAGCATTATGGTATGTTGCAGGCTGAATGGCTCTTAGAATGGACAGGGTGCACTATCTTGCATCCTTCTAAACAACAGCTCCTTTTGGCAACAGATGTCCATACCATTAGCTTACTTTCAAGAAGAAGGTTCACTGAAGTCTGGATTTCAGGACCAGATGTGAAATTGGATGTGGGCAGCACTGATGTATCTAAATGTAAAATTCTAAGCCATGAGGTTTTCATCCAGCTCCTACCTAATCCTGGGAATGCCTAATTTCTCCAGGCTCATCTCCTTCTACACTTTCATTTCTTTCTTTGAATGCCCACAAATGCTGTGAGTTCTATAAAGAAAATAAGTGAAATGGCTTGCTATAACCAGAAAAAAAATTAGTTTTCAGATTTTTACAGTTAATTGTTGAAATACTTCTATTCATAGTAATTGAAACCAATGTGTTGCCCTTAAGGGAATACAGTATTTCAATGACCTGAAATAAAATGCTACAAAATGTTTGTCTCACAAACAATATGATTTCTGCTTCGAAGTCGGTCAAAAAACAAACTAGATATACAATATTGAGTCAAAAGTTTTATATTTTTGTGCCATCCTTATTATCTAGTCCTAAAAGAACCACAGAAATGTTACAGTTGTGAGAAGTTCCTCTAACGTATATTTGTGGGAAGAGTTTCCTTCAGCAAATGATTTGAGTGTCTCAGACGCTTTTAATGATCAGCTGTTTAGCTCAGAAGATTGACTGTGGCTGCTGTAGATTGCTCCTGCTCAACATTAATACCTCCTTCCTCTGCTCCTTTCCTGAATTCTCCACACACCTATCCATCTTTCACTTGCAGGGGAGCCTTATACTAATTACACTTCTCAGAGCATTAAGAAGATAGAGGTAGATTTATTGAGTGAGCAGGCTCAAGGAAGAAGTAGTTGGGAATGCCTCACCGTTGTCAATTTTTTTCCAATTATTAAGAGTGTGTGATCAATTTGTTTCTCAGAATGTACAGGTTAGCATACTTCAATATATTTTATAGGACACTGTAATGTCACTGCCATCCTTTCAAAAATGCAAGCAAGAAGTAAATAGAAATGTTAAAAAATGAAAATAAAAGAAGTCACAACATAAATTGAAAAAGATAATTATAAACAGCATCATAATAAGAAACCCTATTGTAACACGTCAGATTGCCTTCAGCAAAGCACAAATGCAGACGAAAGATTTTACCATCTTAATTATACAGATACAGAACCTGATTTGTTTCTTATGCCCACTGAACAGAGAAGCATCAGTGATTATTTACCAATATGCCATTGGAACACTTGATCCACAGATCTGAGTGCCATAAACTTCCTAAAAAAAACTAATAAGGATACATATTTCCAGAAATTAAGTTATTATCCTCTTGGAAAATAAACAACTTTTGTGATAGAACTCTTTAAGACTTGTCACAGGTATGAGAATTAGGTGACTATTTTATGCCTTGCAGGAAAACTATGACCAGAAGTAGAACAGTATCTTGAAAATTGCCTGTCTATTTGACATTTCTTTTTCTTTACTTTAAATCATAGACTCATAGAATCAGTCTGGTTGGAATAGACCTCAAAGATCATCCAGTCCAACCCTACCGTGGTCACTAGACCATGGCACTAAGTGCCACATCCAGTCTCATCTTGAAAACCTCCAGGGATCTTGAATCCACCACCTCCCTGGGCAGCCCATTTCAATGTCTGATTACTCTTTCTGTAAAAAATCTCTTCCTAATATCCAGAGGGCACAGAGCTTGAGCCTGTGCCCTCTTGTCCTACAGCTGGCTGCCTGGGAGAAGAGACCAACCCTCACCTGACTACAACCTCCAGGCCATGGAGCTGAGGTGAGCAGAAAAGAGGAATCTGCCAAATGTAGGAGTAAAATGGGATGTGAAATTAAAAAGATACTTTAAATTAAAAGCCTTGATCTCTTCTCCAGAAGCAAATCAAAGCAAGGTGGAATCATATATGTCATTAATCATCTTTATGTATACAAATAATAATATCTGGGTATGAATCCATCCACTTCAGTTCACCTGAGCTTTTAAATGCAAAGGGAAACGGAAAAGGAAAAAAAGCTTCCCTATCTACTAATGGTGTTTGCAAACATTGTCCCAACACATCACAAATATTAAGTTAATTCAGAGGTACTTAAAATCTGTATCCAGTTTAATCACTTTATAGTAGTTTGCATTATTTGTTTCTTTATTACCTGAAGTTGAATATGTCACTTGTGCACTATTTACAGTCACCATGTTAGCATAGAAAACACATAATCACTGAATGATTATATGGGTGCTTTTATTGAAGAGCTCTGGGAGTTGGGGTACAGACCCAAATCTGACTCCGACATGGATCTGAGATGGGTACATTTTATACTCTTCTCTTACATAACCATGGTATAATCATATGTTAATCATCACTTTGCCATTATTCTATTGATTTCATCCAAGCATGAGTTCGAGTTCCCTTTTTCCATAATGGTTGTATAATTATCTATTATGCAGATGGGTACATACAGGTAGGTACCCAGGTGTACGTGCACAGGTTCACATCGTTCTGCTAAGATAATGATTATACTAGTCATTAAGGCCTACTTTAGCTACCCTACCACTCAGGCCTACTTTAGCTACCACGATTTTAGAAAGATTTTATCCCATGTTATCAACCAGAAACTTGTCATGTTTAGAAATATTAAAGTGCCCCAGAGCACAACTCTAATTGAGTATTCTTTCTGATACTCATGAATGATGAATGGTAGGCCCTGTTCCACTTACTGCTGAATTGAAAAGCTCTAAAAAAGCCAAGAAGTTATGTTATTATTTAGTTTTGTGTGGCAACCAAAATTTGGTCTAAGTAATGGTCATTCTGTGGGGACAGGCCTGCTTAATTCCAGGCACAGACTGGGCAGTGGCCTCCATGGGCAGCAAAAGCCTTCAGTAAGAAAAAAAACCCTGATGTTCCCACTGTGAGAGCAAAAGCAAACCTGAATACTGCTAAGAGTGTGCTTGGTTTACACTACCAATATAACATAGCTATGATATGCCAACATGATGAAAAGTGCTGCAAAATTCAAAGGGAGCTTCAATAGAAGGCCAGCTGCTGAAGACAAACAAAAGATACAAAGATATTGTCCAACCAGTGTGTATTTTGACATCTCATTTCATGTGTGCCTTGTCCTCCCTTTGGGAGGGACAGCTGATGTGACCCTAAGGTTTCCTCATCACTTGCACTGTGCTCATTTCCTGAGTTGTGCTGACAAAACATGGGCATCCTCAGTGGAGTTTTCCATTGCAGGACAGAAATGACTCACAGTCAAATGTCACACATGAAATGTTTTCTAGCTATTTCCTAGAACAACACAACACACAAACACTTTCCATCATCCCTTTCTGCAAAATATATCAAAGCAAGACTGTCCTATAGAAGAAATTAATAAAAAAGGACCTGCAGGATGGGGATACTGAGACATGCACACAATATTATTCAAATGCCATAGAATCATGCAATCAGAGAAAGGCCTGAGTTGTAAGGGACCTTAAAGCTCATCCCATTCCGCCCCCTGCCATGGGTAGAAACACCTTCCACTAGCCCAGGCTGCTCCAAGCCCCATCCAACCTGGCCTTGAACAATTCCAGGGATGGAGCAGCCACAGCTTTTCTGGGCAATCTGTGCCAGTGCCTCAGCGCTATGCCATAGAATCATGCAATCAGAGAAAGGCCTGAGTTGTAAGGGACCTTAAAGCTCATCCCATTCCGCCCCCTGCCATGGGTAGAAACACCTTCCACTAGCCCAGGCTGCTCCAAGCCCCATCCAACCTGGCCTTGAACAATTCCAGGGATGGAGCAGCCACAGCTTTTCTGGGCAATCTGTGCCAGTGCCTCAGCGCTTTCACAGGGAACAATTTCTTCCTAATATCTCAATCTACTCCACTCCACCAGTGTGAAGCCATTCCCCCTTGTCTCGGCGCTCCATGCCCTTCCTTGTAAATAGTCTCTCTCCAACTTAACTTTAGAAATTAATCTCATAACTTCACTTTAGAAAATGAAAGGTTTGGTGCATTTTAAGAGTTTATGGAGACACTCTAGAAATCATAACAAATTACATCATTATGGGAATCTTTCATACAACTGAAAGTCCTGATAGTCAGAACCCTTTAAAAATGTCAGTCTTTACAAACAGTTTGCCACTGAGCCTAATTCTTTCTGGTTCATTCCTTTTAGGTTATCTTTAAGTACCCTAAAATGTTCCTGACTACTTTTCTTGGGCTTGCAATAAAAGGGAAAGAAAGGACACAGATACTGACTTTCTAAGAACATTTTTCCTTGGTAAATAAGGCTACCCTGTAAATGTTTAACTTTATGCCTTTTCTCTTGAAAAGTTTGCTGAAGTCATGCAAAGGAGATACTGTTTATGAACATCATTATATGTGTGAAAAAATTGATGCTTTTCCATTTGGTGAAGCCAAAGTTACCACCGCTGTTAAGAGTCTTAAGGAGACTCTGCTGGAGGGTGAGCACCTCTCAGGCCTCACAGCATTAGGACTTTAGGGAGCAATATCCATTTGACTGCAATGTATTTACAAAAATGTATAGCCATGTGTATTTGGTGTGGATAAACACCCCTGAACTCCAACTTTTCATTTTGCTGTGATCTGCAAATTCCACAAAATGAGGTTGATTTTCTTGATTTTTATGTTTTGGGTTGATATTTGTGGTTTGATTTGGTTTCTAAATTGTTGTACTTTCCATTCTCTAGAAGTCCAGGTACAAGCTTACATTGTTTGCAACTGCATGGTAAGAGATGGTTTTTGCTAAAAGAGCTTAAGTGAAAGGATTTTACTTTTTCATTTATGGCATTTTGAAAACCTCTAGTAAATTGCTGCTTAAAAAATTAAGCAAAGCTGGGGAACCATACAGGGCTGACAGGAAGTTCCCAGAAACTGGGAGAAGTCCACTCCTTGTGAGATGAACCCAAACATACTACAATCCCATATTTTTTTTATTCCCATCCCCTTAACAAGGTAGAGCAGGTAAGTCTAGAATTATAATTCTACGAGCAATCTTGTGACTTTTAAGCCTGAAAAGCATTTAATAAAACCCAATTTAAACAATATTAGGTGTGTGTGGTAGCGAATTCCAGAAATTAATCTCAAGATCCATTCTGCTGAGGAAGTGGCTTAAAGGTGTCAGATTAAAAAAATGCTTTGCGAAAGTACTTGAAAATCTTATTTTAATTTAGATTTGTATTTGTTCCATTTCCTCGGTTTTGATCTAGGCTAGAATTGTCACATAAATACAATAAAATCTGCACTTCATCTTGTTATGATCAGGGAATATGTGTGTGTAAGACAGACACAGAGAGAATTGTCTTGATCCCCTTAGGTAAAGTACATACTGCGGCCCTAACATTTATTAGGCCTTTATAATGTACTTTGCTGGATTTATTATCTCCACCTCCATCTACTTCTGCTTGAAGAGAACAGTCCTAAAATTGCCCTTAAAAGAAGACAATCATGATTCTTAAAATAGACCATCCTTTCATAGCAAATCAAAAGTGGAGAACAATAGTGAGGGGGCTGTCTTTCCAACCTTGCTGTGTGAAGTTTTCCTGCTGGAAGCTTTAAATGAAATAAAAAAATCAGCCTTTACAATGAACCTTTACAGATAATAGTGTTGGACAAGGACTTTGTTGGGTTGTCTCCTTTTAACTTGTCTCTTACTAGGCTAAATGAAGAAATAGCCTGATTGAGGGAGAACTAACTTTATCCGGGTTACAAGACAGAGAACCACATCTAACAGTCAGAGCAGAAGAAGGCAGTGACATATAGCCTGAATTATTTTCTCAGCTCTCCATGTGGTCTTTGCTGGCTGAAGTGAGTGTATTCCTTTCTTGCACCCCTGTATAACCCAGCTGACTAGCAGAGGAAAGAAGTGTGGGCCACTTTCTGACTTACTTATTGTCATCTTATTCTCTTACATTAGCACATCACATATCTCATAATTATCAGTCTCATAATTATCAAGCACATTTTCAAAGGAGTTTGTAAACCTCCACTTGTAGGCTACCTCTGGCCCTGCCTCTTCTAATAGAGAGCTCTCTTTGAAATTCCAGCTCAGATTTATTCATGGCCAATGTAAACATACAGCAATGTCTATGCCCTAGGCAGCTCTGTTTATGCTGCTCATAGAATCATAGAATTTTAGGGGTTAGAATAGACCTTACAGTCCTGTCCCAAGCCCCTGTACCCTGGGCAGGGACACCTCTCACCAGACTGGGTTGCTCAAGGCTTCACTGCCCTGAAACCCTGCCGGGGTCGAGGCAGCCACCACTTCCCTGGGCAACCTGTGCCAGCATCTCACCACCCTGACAGTAAAAAACATTTTCCTAATATCTAGCCTGAATTTCCCCTCCTTCAATTTGAATCCATTATCCCTAGTCCTTTCACTGCAGCTCCTGACAAAGAGTCCCTCTCCAGCTTCCTTTTAGGCCCTTCAGATATTGGAAAGTTGCTATGGGGTCTCCACATAACCTTCTCTTCTCCAGGCTGAACAGCCCTAACTTCCTCAGCCTGTCCTCACAGGGAAGATGCTCCAGTCCTCTATTTGTGGCCTTCTCTGGACTTGCTCCAACAGTTCCATGTCCTTCTAATGCTGAGGGCACCAGAACTGTGTGCAGTATTCCATGTGGGATCTCACAAGAGCAGAGTAGAGTAGGAGAATCATCCCTCCCTCAGTTAGATGACAAACTTACACATGATGTTATAGAACACCATCTTTTGATTAACAAAAAAACAAACAAACAAACCAACAAAAAAACCAAACTAAGGTCCTTAAGTATCAGGAAAGTGGAGGGGCCATAACTGCCTCAGCCTCTTCATTTGCCAGAGCTCATCAGAAAAAATCATATGCTCAGTAACTGGCCACTTTGAGGCAAGAGACTCAAGAGACAAACTGACCTTTTGAAGTCAAGCCTGCACCTCTCTCCCTGAACTGAGCAACTAAAGAGTAAACAAAGAGCAAGAGGAAAGGCACAATGAGGTCAGGAAAGGAGCAGAGGTGTCACATAGTGGCCACACAAAATAAGTGCCTTTCTATAAGGCACAGTCTAGCTCCAGCAGTAATGGAGAGATTGCAAACCATCATCCTAGCAGTTACACACTATTGCTCAGGAAAACTGGTGCAATTTTAGGCAGGAACACATTTGGAAGGGATAACTGCCATGAAGCCTCGACTAGCATATTGAAAGCATCCGAGAGGACTCTGGAGAGTTGTGAGAGTTCTGCATAGCGAG
This sequence comes from Acanthisitta chloris, assembly GCF_000695815.1. Lineage (NCBI taxonomy): Eukaryota > Metazoa > Chordata > Aves > Passeriformes > Acanthisittidae > Acanthisitta > Acanthisitta chloris. Next base: position 59,346 of record NW_008691774.1, on the reverse strand, counting down.
GCTAAATGACGTCTGGAGTCCCCACAAGCTGGTTCCTAGTGATTCAAATGCTGGCAAACTGTTCCCCCTAGAATTAGCTGCAGAAGCTCCAGAATTTACAGTCATTTTCCTTCCAGGCTACAGATAAATTGAAAATCTGAAAACTCTTTTCTTCTCTCAAGATTTCTCCTAGAAATTCAAGTGTCTAAGGAGAGGTTGAGACTAGCAGCAAGATGGGAAGCATACTTGTGTGTGACATTCCTGGTGACAAACTCAGAGGCAGGTAAGAAGAAGGTAACAATGGAGAGTGAGATTCATACATTTTCAGGATCAGTATAAGGACAGAAATCCTGGCTGTGTACAGGAGCCAATATAAATTAAATCAGTGATTCAAAAGGCTTTTATCCAATGTTGGTACATCACCTAATTCTCAGATACACATTCAACAGGAATCAAATGCTTCATAAACCTCGTAACCTGTCTCAAGGCAGGAAATTCATTTGGAAGAAGCATGTCTTGGTGCATAGTGGCAGATGTGGCAGAGGACTGTTTTGTTAGCACAGGAAATTTCTAGAGCTTTACTACTTCCTTTCTCTACAGCACATATCTCTCAGTTCACTATAATGACCAAATTTGCATCCAAACAAGTTTGCATATTCTTGAATTTTCCATCCTGTCTTTGGTGTTACTGTATTCCACTGAGGGCTCATCTTGCACTATGACACATTTATTACCAGATGATAATTGAAAAATAGAAGAAATGGCTTGGAGAGTAAATGGAAGAGAGGCAGATAATTTTAGGATTCAATTTTCTCTGCATTTTTTACTGGTAGGCATATCATAATACTGCAATAGAATCCAATCAGAAGTTCTCTTCTGCACTTGTCACATTTCAGTGAGCTAACAGTGGCATGTCAAAACAGCTACAAATCTAGAAGACTTTTTTTTGCTGGAATTAACAATAGGGCAACCAAACCTATGAAGAACAAATATAAAGAGAATGCAAAAAAATAATTGTTAAACAAGTAAAGGATTTCAATTATGCTTATTGCCACCTTAATTTGCTTTTCTTCCTGTGTAGCAAAACCCTCAATATCATATTATGCACAATTAATTCAACTGCAGTAATGAAATTAAATAGATTTCTATAATTTGTGTGTTGGCAGAAAACAGTAGCATTAATATTGCCTGCCATTTGGCAAACAGATAATAAAGCCTAAATCTAGTTAAGGAAACTCAATAAAATCTTTATATGGTAACAATGAACTATGTAAGCAAGATGCTCTTTGCATGGGCCAGAGTGAACTCAGCGGAGCATGATACAAACAAGCAGAAACCCCACAATATGTGAGGGTTATCTTACAGTTCCTCAGAGAAAACTCATTTTCTTACTTCTATCACAGTGAATTTCACAGGAAGCTTCATTTCACTACCTCTTTATTAAGATTTTGAAAGAAATTTGCCTTACCTTTGCATGCTATGCCAGAAGGATCTGTGCTCAGTGAGATGTGCAGCCCTGGAGGACAGGAGACTCCAAGAAGGGATTTACCTGTGCAAGCCTGGGCTGCTCTGGGAGCTGAAGGGCACTTGGAATAAACCACAGAGTATGCAAAGACTCTGTAAAACCATAGTGCTGCCTAAATACATAAGTCCATGAGGGGACCCCAAGCCCATCCTTCACCTTCTCTGCTTGTTCTCAGCATATCCTTACTATGTTCTAGTACTCTCTGTATGCTCGCTACTAGCCAAATGAGAGCAAGAGTCTAGGCATTTAGGACTTATCCATATACCTGCAGCTCTTCTGAATTGCAGTATAGGCACAGAAAAATTACATCCACCTGTTGCAGTGAGTCCAGAGGAGGCACCAAGATGATTAGAGTGATGGAGAACCTCTGCTATGGGGAAAGGCTGAGAGAATTGGGATTGCTCAGCCTGGAAGAGACATAATTGCAGCCTTCCAGTTCCTGAAGGAGCCCACAAGAAAGATGGAGAGTGACTATTTGCAAGTGCCTGGAGTGACGGGACAAGGGAGGATGGCTTCACACTGACACAGAGTAGGGTTAGATCAGAGTTAGGAAGAAATTCTTGGCTGTGAGAGTGGTGAGGCACTGGTACAGGTTGCCCAGAGCAGCTGTGGCTGCCCTATCCCTGGAAGTGTTCCAGGCCAGGTTGGATGGGACTTGAAATAACGTGGTCTAGTGGAAGGTGTCCCTGCCTGTGGGTCTTTATGACCTCTTCCTACCCAGGCCATTCTATGATTCTATAATTATTTATTTTATGTATTTCACTATGCATAGCAACTCCATACATGGACTCAAGGTACAGGCACTTTGATCATGAGATTGTGTGGCCTGGAAATACAGAAAAATTATGATTTCAAGGGAGAAAAGGTCATCATCTAGAAACCCATCTTAGGCTGCTTGCCAACAATGTCTTATCCCAGGATTCCCTAGGCTCATCTATTCTTCATTTGCCTTGCCTATAATTCTACCTATGATCTCTCTTGTAAACATTTATGAGCAGACATTTCAGAAGCTTCATATTTTCTTTAACAAACGGTTTATATCATCTTTGTGAAGAGTGCTACAGAACGAAGTAACATCAGACATTAATATTTAAAACTGAATGAAATAACACCTCAACAAGGATAATTTTTTCTCAGTTTGCTAGCTGTCTTAAATTCATTTGTGAAATGAATTAGAACAAGGATACCACAGAGATAAAGTTTCCTTGCATTTTTATGAATAGACAGCAAATTCATTTTTAGAAGAAGTATTTGCATAAATGTCATTTTTTTCCTTCTGAAAGGGCACCTGTTTCCACAAATTATAATCTGAAGCTCATTAGATGATTAGATGTTCTGGAAATATGATTTATAGGCCACATCTCCCAATCAAGAGAGAAAAACAACACTATATGAAATGTATTCTGGAACAAAATTCAGCAGAATTGTAAAACACAGAAATTGAATATTCCATAATTGCTGTTACAAGCAAACACCACTTTCCAAGGCAGCATCGCAGAAGCACACTGCAAGAAGCAGTGCACAGAAATAAAATCCAACAAATGGCATAAAATGCAAATTGAGAACTAAAAGAGGTTTGGAGTTCACATACTGCATCAGACTATGGCAAGTGGTGTATGAGAGCCTGTGTCAGCACCTTGCTGAAGCTGCCTTACTTTGGGTTCCCTCCTGAAGCCAAAGGGATTGTGTGCCGTAAGGAGTAATACTGTCATTCGTGTTGTAGGAGATACTTCCATGGTAGCCAAGCCCAACCTGGACCTTGCCTTATAGCACCAGCTGTACTGGTACTTTCCCTCTGCTGCCTTGGCAGAAACTTATAACTTTTTTCCTGTGTTTGTGATTGATCCCTGTCCACAAGGAGCGGCACACTCGTGCTGTGCCCCGTAATTCCCTCACGTCTGGTTTTCTTGTTCTCCTATCATAGCTCCCCCTGCTCCAGCACCTTTCCCAAGATGGGTCTGAGACTGTTTGCAGAGGTGTTGAGAAGGCTTGCAGTGATGAGCACTTATTTGCAGAATGCAGACCTTCCAGAAACCTCTTGTCACCATGTCACCTTAACCCATTCCTCTCAACTAGTTGCATTTTTTTTCCCTCTGATTATTTTTAACACCAGTTTTTCTTTTCATTTTCCATAGATTCCAGCAAGATCACTAAAGCACAATTTACAGTTTCTGCAAACCCAAGGTCCTTTCCTCCACTCTCACTTAGCTGCTCTGGAATTTGCAATTTATTGCCTCCTTTTTTTATTTTCTTACCAAAAGCAATGTGTCCCTTAGACAATGGCCTACAGAAAGCAGGCTTTTATAGACCTGGGATCAGCATATAAGTTTTTAGAAAGTTTTCAAATTTGGCTTGGAAACTGAAATACTTGTATGTTTGATTTTTAAAACAAAACAAAACAAACAACAAAAAACCCACAAGAAAAACAAAACAAAACCAACCCCCAAAACCCCCAAAACTAAAACCAAACCAAAGCAAAACAACACCCATCAGTTCTTATTTTGAGAAGAAAATCAACTCAAATCTACAATAACAGTCTTGGAAGTTCAGACAGCTTTTTGCCAAAAAAAAAAATAAAATTCATGTAACTTTTTTACTTTTGAAGCAAAGATCCCACATGGAAGTTGACAAGGTGTGGATGGATTGGAGACTATCACAGTCTATAGTATACTTCTATACTGTTGCTTGGTCTTATTAATACCATAGTATATTCCAGAAATCTCAGCTCTAGTCCTTGCCACAGTACAAACCCATGGGAAAGTCTCTGTCCCTCTGAAGCCACAATCTAACTGAATCAAACAATTAAATCACAGAAAGGAATACACAGCATTAGGGTGATGCAATGGCTTCTACTATATCATGCAGGGACAATGGCAGAATCAAGGGAAAAACTGAGCTTTCCTGAATACCACCTAGGTCAGTGCTCTGTTCAGTGGATAATCCTATCCTCACACTTTGTCCAACCCCGTGGGACTTACCACTACTTCATACACAGCTGAAATACACAAGGGGACTGAGATTGCCAAGTTCACTCCTTCACGGTATAACTGAAAAGAGGCCCCTTACCTTAACATCATTTTTAATAAGAGTTACACTTTAAAGGGTCTGATATTAAGTGCGAAATTACAACAATCAGATGTGACAAATATATTTTAAGTCTGAGAGACAAGACTGTTCTATGTCACCTGCATTACTCTTATGCATAAGGATGTAAATAGTTGCTGACACTAGGTAACACATGGGTGGTGCTTAGTAAAATCATGTCAAGGTAAATTTGATTAAGTGAAAGTGACACAGCCTGATTTATGGACTGCATTGACACATTCGTTCCTTCCTGGTAGTGGAAATAGAATTTATTTCTGTCGAATATAACTTTCTGCATTTACCATATTCTGACTCTTGTATTAAATGGGCTCCATTATAATTCTGTTTATATGACATCAGTGCTTAGAAGGTCCAGTTAGGTCTTCTCTGTGAGATGCATTGTAAAGTACTTCTGCCAAAAAGTGTTTGTTGATGAAACACTCAAGTGAGGTAAAGGGAGGTTAAAACAAACGGATTTTCATGTTCTACAGTCAAAGACGTACTGACATCTTCATGTGTGATTTCTTCATCTGCTCAAGGAACTCTGGAAGACTTTTTCACCACAACTGACATGCAAGGTTCAATCTGTAACTGGTCTTGCTCTCTTTATTTTCCCACCCTTTGTATCAGCACTGATTTATCTCTCCTGCAGCCTTATGATGTTTCCTCCACGCAGTGTAGCACAGCCTGTCACTAATGATGCCCCAGCCTGGGAAAAACACAACTGGCCATATTTTCTTATTAGCAAATAAACCTGTTCCCAGATCCTGTTCCATTATACAACTTTTAATGAGACTAAGACATGCTGTAATGTATTTTATGTTTAAAATTACAATCCTTACAGCCAGACTTGTTTCATGCAGCAATAAGATTAATAAAAATCTGATTTACACCTTTCTATATGACATGGGGTGAACTAGTCATTCGTGTAGGCAGAATCATACAATCATACAATCATAGAATCATTCAGATTGGAATAGGCCTCTGAGATCATTGAGTCCAAGTGTTAACCCTGCAATGCCAAGCCCAGTACTAAACCACATCTACATCTCTTTTCAGTATCTCCAGGGTTGGTGACTCCACCACTGCCCTGGGGAGCCTGTGTCAGTACTTGACAAACCCTCCAGTGAAGAAACTTTCCCTAATATCCAACCTAGACCTTCCCTAGTGCAACTTGAGGCCACTTTCTCTTTCCTATCACTAGATGCCTGGCAGAAGAGTCCGAGCCCAACCTAACTACAATCTCCTTTCAGGTAGTTGCAGAGACCAAGAAAGTACCCCCTGAGTCTCCTTTTCACTAGGGTGAGCCCCTCCACCTCCCTCAGCACCTCATCAGACTTGTGCCTCAGGCCCTTCCCAAGTTCCATTTTCCATTGACATGCTCCAACCCCTCAAAGTCTGTCTTGTCGTGAAGGGCACAGAACTGACCCCAGGATTGGAGATGCCTCAGCAGTATACAGAAGGACAGTCACTGCCCTGGTCCTGCTGGCTACAGTATTTTTGATACAGGCCAGGATGCCCTTGGCCTTCTTGTCCACCTGGACACACCTGGACTCATGCTCCACTGCTGAAGACCAGCACCTCCAGGTCCTTTCCTACCAGGGAGCTTTCCAGGCACTACCCCCAGCCTGGAGCACTGCAGGGGGTTGTTGTGGCCCAAGTGCAGGATGCAGCACTTTGCCTTGTTGAACCTCACACCACTGGCCTCAATCCTTTGATCTGGCCTGTCCAGATCCCTCTGTGGAGCCTGTAGAGAAGGTGTGGTCTGTAAGTAGGTTAGTTCATTCCAGGATGTTAAAGCAAGGCTTGATATCTTGAGCTGATGCACACCTCAGATGAGGAAGAGTGCCCTGACTGGTTAGAAGTGATAGTAGAGAATAGGCCAGAACTTTGAGATGTTTTCTCCATCTAGGCAATGTTCTGAGGAGTTCTGGCCAGTTCTGACATGCTGAAGAGGAGTAACCCACAGAACAAAGTTATGTGCCTTATGTTCCCATGACACCTTGTGAGTGACACACATGGAGCAAAGAGGAACAGCAGATCTGTCCCATCACTTTCATTGTAGACCTTTGACCTTTTAAAACTGATGGATTTGGCAGGCAAGCCTGGCCACTGCTGCTGTACTAGCTATCAATGTATTCTTAATAGAAATGACTAAAGTTGCAGCTGAGCCCACCTCTACTATCACAGAGAGCTGTGCAACACACCACCGACAAAAACCTGCTGTAAAAAATCAGTGTGTTTGGTGATACACATTGTAAATCAGCTGCCAGACTACCTCTGTTGTAAAGTTGCTCCTTTAAATTTACATCACTGCAATCACAAAAACTGTAATTAAAAGCCATGGAAATTACTGTTTGCATTTAATAATAGAACAGCAATTTCAAAACAATATATCAACATGGAGCAACAAAGAAATTGTCTGTTTTCAAAACTGTGGAGGAGAGATGTTATTCTATGATACATGTGTGTTTCCCAGCAGGATTTTTCTTTTAATGATGCCTCACAGCAAAATAGTCCACTCTGCTTACTGATCATGTTAAGCTGTTGCCATGGATATATGAAGACCCTACTATACTCAGATGTTAACTCTTAAATCACAGCTTTACACTTCTTTAATATCAATTTTTTGTTTACAAAGAGACCTCTTGGCAATGCAGAATTCGGCTATTTTCCTGCTGTCTAGCACAACAGTTTCATAAAGAGGTCCATGATGAGGTCTTGTTTCAGGGCTGTTGCAAAGAGCCTAACAGTCAGCCATACCAAAATATCAGCCCCCACATCATTTCCCTGGGAACAGAGAACTCAGAAAAATGACAAACAGCTCCACAAGCAATGTAAGGAGTAATTAATTAGCCAAGTTCATTAAGGAGGAGAAAACATTGAGAGATGACTACATACTACTACAGCTTTGTCTAGCACCTCATTCCTAGGGGTAAAAAAATGACTACATGGTCTCCTTTCCCCTCCACTTCTATGTTTCTTTCAGAAACAAGATCAAAGACTCAAGGAAAGAATCATGTTAAAACTATTGGAAAGAACTACATTTAAACCATTGCTTGTATTTTTAAGATTCTTTTTGTCATCAAGGCATTGAAACAAGTGCAGTGAATCTGAGAACTGGATACAGATAGCAGTAAATGACTGCCTTCAAGTTAGCAAAATCAAAAACAAGCAGGCTGTGATTCCTGACACAGCATCTCCTGCCATACTGCTGGCTACAGAAGTTGTGCAGCTCTGGCCCAGCTGACTGCTAGAGCCAAGTCAGATATTTGGCCTTGAGCCAGTAAGACAAATTTTCTATTTAAATGACCATAAATGCCATAATCATTTTATGTTTTTCTGTAGCTCCTGCTTATCTACAGATGAGTGCTTCTGAAGAAATAGTTCTCATGCGTGCAAATGCAACTGAGTTGTGAGAAAATTCATTCCAGATGTCAAGTTACAGTCAGCTGGAGAACCATTTGACTCTCAAACACAGCCTTAGAAAGGTGCAACAAATGAATTCTGTTCTTGGTAAGCCATCCTGATCTATATAGGTAATAGCATCATTATGAACAATACTTCAGCAGGCATTTTTCTAAGCATTGACAGCATAAGGAAAATAGCCTTTTTTTCTTGGTACCTTTAATCTTTTTAACACTTCTGTTTGCCTGCAACTCTTTCTTGCCTTGCAAAAGGCAAACACATTCTCATATTACTTCATTAAAACTTACACTAACTAAATGCCCAGATAATTCTGAAAATACACATCAGCTCTGTGATTTACAAGTGAATTACATACTTACTGTATGTAGCAGGTATAAATCAACATGGTAGGCCTCCTGATGCTCAGATAATTTGTTTTACAATCTTTATCTTCCTGAAGCTAAAGAAGTTGATTTAGATGGCTCTAAAAGCTTAAATAAAATACAGCTTAGGCACATAGTTTCTAATAACATACATCAAATCTTTATACATGGTAAGAAGCCTAAATCTTAAGTCTACACCTTTTTTTCCTGTGATAAATGCATTGCATTTTTCTTCAGCAGTGGCAGAATGCAGGCTAGACCTCTTGCTTCCCACAAAGAAGCTCAGGTACTTGTGATTTGGTGTTGGATATCTTTAAAAAAACCAGCAATACATAGTAGGGTTGGCAACTGCACTGTGCCTTCACTATGATTGATGTCATCAATAGACTAAACACAGCACTGGGGGCCAGGAACCCTCCTGTGGACTGTAAACCTGGATTTGTCACTAATTCTCTTTGAAGACAGAGGCAAGTGATGTGTATGTCTTTACAGCCCCCTGAGTAAGATAAGGGTCGATTACCTTGCACAAGTACATAGATGTTTTGATGACTAAATAATTGTCTCAATAAATGTCAAGTGTCCTTCTAACATACTTCTACTTAGTGCATATCAGCTGAGGGTGACAAGCTTTAAAGTCACTCCCCTAAGAGACATCTAAATATGGCAATGACTGTTGGCCCCATGCAAGCCCAGTTCTACATCTGGCAACTGCTTGTTTTAAATTTTAATCAGATATTTATATTACCTGGTTTATGCCTTTACTATATTTCAGATATATCCTTCATTTCCTCTCCCAGAGAGAAGAATGCTGCTGCTTCCACTAAAGGTGCGTGACAGAAGCTCCAAAAGGCCAAATTACCCGTGCAGTCATTACATTGTTTGGCACATCAGGGTCAGGAACTCAGATATTTCAAAAATTAGTCCAATTTTTCAATCAGTTGTTAGGTGTCATTCCTTTCCTATGCTGTCATCTCCTGAAATCATAACAGAAGTATTTGATAAATATAGGAAGGCTATCATAGCAAGGATGAGACTGCAGTCTTAACAGCCATCTTTACATCCAGCTGATATCCACTGGAACTAAGGATCAGAGCAATAATAAGAGCTGAAAGATGCAGTTAAGTTTCTCAGCTGCCTTGCAACATTGTCAAAACTCATAAATTTGGCTTCTTAAACCTGATTTCTTCACTGTGAGCTTTTATGATCCCTTAAAATAAATCCAAATCACCTAACAGATCACTAAATAGGAATTTATATTCATCTGAAAATCCCATCCCACGTGATCAGATTTTCTTTCAGCATTGACCCCAGGGATGCTCAGCCCAGCTCTGTGCTGAATGACCAGGGGTTGGGTTACATGTCTGCAATTCCTGCTTGACCCAGGAGAGCTCTCTCCTCTCCCACTCACTGGGAGAAATCCCAAAAAGTCAGGATGTTGCTGTGCAAAGAAACTCTGGAGCCCATGCATAGATGCAGCCGCTCAGCACAGCGATCAGCTCCAGGAGCCACACGCAGCTCCAGCAGTGGAGGCAGCCACGGCTCCCACTAGGCTGCAGGAGGGGCCAGGGTAAGCAGGAAGGGACAACGATCCAGCAATGATAAGAACAAGGGGTGATGGTATTAGAGCCACTCCTCAATGAAACCTGTGTCATTTGTACTTGAGAGGTTCTAGTCAAAGCAGAAGAAATTAATTGCATAAAAAAGGGACAAAATTTACAACCTCACCTGAAAAATTTGGAGCCCTATTCATTAGCATGTGTGTTTATTAAAATGGGGTGTCCTTAAAATGTCAACAGGACACAAAAAACAATGGGATCCCAAATGATGACTGTAATATTTGATTCTGTTTGGGAGAAGTAATACAGAATCAGGATTTATCAGACTCCTGTATTATCTTACAAAAAGGGTCATTTATCACAGAGAATCCCCTAACATTTTAGTAGATGTCATTGAAAATTCAGTCTATATGAGCAAGCAGATAACATAAATCCTTTTAAATATATTTCATTAACAAAAAAACAACGTATCCCAAAATTCAATTTTGAAAATAAACCCTGCAGCAACTCTAGCATACAAATCAATTACTACATATATTCCTTAAGAGTTAGTCTAGATGCCAAGAGAAAATCAATGTGATTATTTGACTTTACTGTAGGACATCACCAGCTTCATTAAAGTGTATAGTCTAATGTGTTCAACTGAAATGTTAATACTATTTGTACTTTCAGACTCAAAAGAGACAAACCCAATATATTTGACTAGGGTCCCATTATCAAAGAGTTAAACCAAACTCACTGTAAATAAATGAAATTAAAGATACATAGTGTCACACAATCCCAGACACATGCAGGCTGGGAGAGATGGGACCTCAGGTAGTGCAAATGAAATTTCACTGCATTATTTTCTCCCTGCATGACTGAAAAATGAACAAAATCTGTGTGGGAAAGTGTAAGAACTTCCCAGAATGAATAGAAAGTATATTTCCCAATTATACCTCCTCATATACAGCTCTCACTCAACTAGTGCTTGTTTTGACTGAAGTGTCCTTTGGGTTAATTGACTGAAGGCCATTTAGGTCAATGTTTTCAGAAGCAGAAAACAAGGTATAATGATATCAGGGCAAGACTTTGCATAATTTTGGAGCCTTGAGGTATATTTATGGAGAAGAAAAAACATTTTCATTTGCATTTTCAGTATAAATGTAGATAGCTCAAGTTGGAGGCCTGGAGAGATAGTTAAGATATTTTATTTTAGGGAGAATTGGTAGGATATACTTCCAAAGAATATTAAAAGCCAGGATTTTGTGGCAAGGATATAATTAAGCGTGCCAGCAGTAAGATAATGTGGATTGAAAGCAGAAGGGTGCATATATCTGCAGGATTTTCCAACAAAGAAAAATACATTCCAAATGTAATGCAAGTGACTGATGCAGACATGCCTTTATCCTCACCTGCACTTATCAGCTGCCAACATTTCAAATTGCATTGCTCTTACTGGAGTGAAACTTCCCCTGTTCTTATACTGACTGGAGCTTATCTACAGCACCAAGACACAATGGGTCTGCTAGAAAAATGCAGATCCTCCTCTAACATTTCTTAATTCTGTTGGATTTAAGTCAAAACCTTAGGGTGAGCACCTGTTTTTAGCAGGCTCATCAAGGATGAAGCACACCCCTTTAGCATCAGCAGCCTGATATAAGAACTGTGTGAAAGGCTGATATTGTTGCAGTGTGTTTAGGCAAAAAGGCTGAATTTGCAAAGGGCTTTTTGGGAGAATTGACCATGGCAGCTAGCTTCTGAATGGAGGGGGGATATGCTCTGCACATTACAGGACTCAGTGCAGTCTTCAGGCTCCTAATACCTCAGTCAAAACTGAAAGGGAAATTAGCTCGAGAATAAGAACTGTGTGAAAGGCTGATATTGTTGCAGTGTGTTTAGGCAAAAAGGCTGAATTTGCAAAGGGCTTTTTGGGAGAATTGACCATGGCAGCTAGCTTCTGAATGGAGGGGGGATATGCTCTGCACATTACAGGACTCAGTGCAGTCTTCAGGCTCCTAATACCTCAGTCAAAACTGAAAGGGAAATTAGCTCGAGACTGAGTGGCC